>NW_010544680.1:9938-12832 GCF_000687285.1 Phaethon lepturus
CAATAGTATGCATTTGAAAACAAAAAGCCCATAATATCAAATCTTACTCTTCCACTACTGTGAAGTATAATGTTTAAGAACAGAAACATTAGGAGAAGGATCATATGCTGTTCTGGGTTCATGTGGCAAGGTTTTGGTAGAGTGTGAGCTGCAGGTGTGTTCCCTGAGGATATGCCCTGAAAGGAGCTGCAGCCTGTGGAAGGCACCCTTGCTGGAGTAGGGGAAAAGAGTGAGGAGGAAGGAGTGGCAGAGAGGAACTTCTCTGGACCAACTGCAAAGCTGACGGCTGCAATATTCAAAGAAAAAATAGCCAGATAAAATGTTATCCACAATTATATTAAGGAATCTGAGGTTTGATATGGTAAAGTACAGTTTCAGATGTAAATGAGCACATGTTCAGTTAGTCGGCGTTTGTTACTTTCATACACAGAACCAACAAAAGCTGTGACCGGCTGATCTCTGGCTGCATCTACTCATTGTTTTTGATTGAGATAAGGAGCAAAAAGGCATAAATTTAGTTTAACAAACATAACGACACTGAAGCACAGGAAAAAAACTTACAACAAAGTTACATGAATAAAGAACTGTATCTTGTAAATAGTTTTAAATTATTTGTGAAGTGGTAAGACTCGATTAGTTTATATTTGATACAGTAAGAATATTTTTTACTGTGAACAAGCACTAGAAAAGTGCCATACCTACAGTACGTAATTACCACAAATAGCTTTATAAAATTAACAGAGTAAGTTGCATTTGATTACTTGAAAACTGGTTGATGTTACAAATTTTCCCAAGTGCCCCAATTAACTTCTGATTTGAACTACTGAACTGTAGCAGAGCTGACAACTATACTGTACAGAATGCACCGGAGATTTGTATTGCTCTCTGACATCAGGCTACACAAGTAAACTTGTAATCGCCTCCTCACTGTCCTAAACAGAGTGGTGGATGCAGAAACATTTGTATCTTTTTTCCTGTTAGCGATCATTCATTAGAGTTTGTGATTTTATCACAGTGCACAGAATTAGTAACCTACAGAAGTATGAATATTTGTAAAGAAAAAAGGTTTGAGAAAAGCATATTCTCAGGAGGGGAAGGGGGGCAGGGCGGGAAATAGAAAAAAGGCAAAACTGCCTCTCCCAAACTGTCACAAAGTATAAAATGAAACTCAAAAGCTGTTTATATAACTATGACATAAAATTAAAATAATTTAAATTTTTACTTATTAAACACTAGATACAGTTGCTATCTCTGATCAATACATGCCAGAAATTCCTGTGGGGCGCATCAAACATGATTCAAAATTATTGAACTGAGCACATTATTCAAAAACAATTGCCCGCAAAAAGTGTATTAGTAGCCTAAAAAGAACATGAATTCCCTAAGTTATATTTTGTTAATGAATGAGACTATAGTTGTTTTTTCTCTAATATTTTCCATAGTGAATAGCAAACCTACTGCTCAGAGAATGTACTGCAATTGTTTGATATGGTCCTATGAACAATGCTAGAAATGACATTAGCACACTTTTTTTCCTCCACCATTCCCCTTTGTTGAAGTATCATCTATTCACAGATGATAAATCTATAATCTATCTATAAAATCTTTATAGATGATACATCCTTCAAATGTAAATGCTTCTGTAACTGTAGTTTCAGAAAACCATACTGCACACTGTATGTCCAGCTACATAAACTACACCTTAACTCTGTATTCAGGAAATAATTACCTAGACAAATTGAGACAATAGATGCCCTAGCTATCCCTCTGTCCTCGCTGACTCTTGTTAATTTTTTAATTGCCCTTGCCCACTGTATCACTTGTACTAACAATAACATTCCATTTTCAATGCAGAGCTTGAAATTTATATCATATAAAGTAAACTTATTGTTGAATATATTTCACTGGGCAGACTTTTGGATTTGATCTTCCTTTCAAGCGTGCCAGTATCTTGACCTGGGCATCTTGGTTCCCCTTTATCGCCTTAATCATTGCTACCACGCAACCTTCATAATCCACTGGGAGTTCAGGCAACTTTCTTTCCTGGAGAACTCTCAGTGCAAACGTAACACACAAGAAACAGGCTCTGCCAAAAGAGGTTATATACACTTAAGCTTACTGACAGCAATGTCCAAAGTCAGAACTTCGGGATCTAGATGAAACATTTAATGCATAAGCTAGACCTGTCTTATAAGGCACTTAAGAAAAAGTTCAGTGAAATACTTTCCAACTATCATCAATTGAATACAATTAATTATTCAATAGTTCTATGTAAAAGCACAAATATAGCTGGTGTAGTAGAAGGAGGAATAAAAGATAGACATTCAATGTTCCCATGTCAACATGATCATAACCAAATCTGATTCAGGCTATGTCTGTTCCTGTGTATGTGATCACACATTAATGTGCTTAGAAAGCCTTAAATGTGTGATACTAAAAATACTAACCACTACATTAGCATAACAAATACATACATAATACTACAACTGCATATGCAAGTTGCTGGTACAAATTCTAATGCATTAATTTGCATTATTGAAGCATTGAAGACCCTTACTTTTTGAGACCAGACATCAGTTCACTGAGAATTGTAAAAACAAAACAAAGGTATCTAGTCCGTACCAAGTAATTAACAAACCAGATGTAAAACAGAGTAAGTAAAGGAATTAGAAACCTATAGTAAGATTAATGGGGAATACAAACCTCAAGTATTTTCACAATATTGGGAGCCTGACTTACGATTCTGCATGCATGTATTAAATTTTATGGCAAATTGAGTTTTTTGGACAGGTAAAAAGGAAGGAATGATAATATGTGAGAGAAACAGCTCTGCAGACACCAGGGCCAGTGAAGAAGGAGGGGCAGGAGGTGCTCCAGGTGCCGGAGCAGAGACT
>NW_010544680.1:12996-31330 GCF_000687285.1 Phaethon lepturus
TGTGGGGGACCCATGCTGGAGCAGTCTGTTCCTGAAGGACTGCACCCCGTGGAAGAGACCCAGGCTGGAGCAGTTCGTGAAGAACTGCAGCCTGGGGGAAGGACTCACATTGGAGAAGTTGGTGGAGGACTGTCTCCCGTGGGAGGGACCCACGCTGGAGCAGGAGAAGAGCATGAGGAGTCTTCCTCCTGAAGAGGAAGGAGCAGCAGAGGCAACGTGTGATGAACTGACCACAACCCCCGTCCCGCTGTGCCACTCCAGGGGGAAGGATGTAGAAAAAATTGGGAGTGAAGTTAAGCCTGGGGAGAATAGAGTGGTGGGGGAAAGTGTTTTAAAATTTAGTTTTTATTTCTCATTATCCTACTCTGATTTGATTAGCAATAAACTAAATCCATTTCCCCAAGTTGAGTCTGGTTTTACTCATAGTGATAATTGCTGAATGATCTCTCTCTGCCCTTATCTCGACCTAACGGTGGGCAGGCACCAGTACAGCTTTCCCAGTTCACAGCAAACACTGAGATGTTTCTAGCCCTGTCTGCAGATGCCTGTTCCTAGAACACGGCACACCAGAAGGAACATAAGTCATTCCAGGTAATTAATGTGAGCTCTCTGACCATATCTACCCAGTTTATGGTCTGCAAGGGTGCTAGAAGTCCAAAATAACACTGATAATGATCCTTTAACCAGCTATTCCAAGTACCAAGTGCTAGTGACAAATAAGGAATATGGATTAAAACATTGGCAGAATGTATATATAGCTAAGGAAAAAAAAAAAAGCATGTAGAAGTAACACATTGCAAAGCTGTAAAATAACTTTTCTCCCCTTCTCATCCTTCCTCCTCCCAGGAAGGTGGGAATGAACTCCATGACTGAGCACTCCTGGTTTCTGCAGTCTCACTTACATCCACAATACAAAGCAGGCATACTGTAGATACCTAGACCAGAGCCATAACTACCACCTAATTACTTTTAGCCTTGCATCTGATGTTTTATGGAAAAAAAACCCCACAGGAACTAGGCAGTTATGAATCTATTGAAACTATTTGGAGATGTTCCACAACTGGTTTTGACCTAAAGAAGATCCTTTAGGTTAGAAAAGTATCTCTATACTCAAACTTGAAGAAGCTTTAATACTGTAATCATCACTTCTAAAAAAATTCTAAGGAGATTTACTAGAAGCAGATTATATTGATAGTGTTCCACCCTATGCACATCAGTATGAAAAGTTGCTTCATCTTCAGGTTTAATGCGAAGACAGTACAATTTCCCTGTAGCCTGGAACTTCTTAGATAATTACAATGGTTATTATCACAGAAGACTAATAGAAAAGCAATGTATTTCTAATGTGCTGTAGTAACTATATGCAGGCAGCCCAAAGGTGTGGGATCACCATTCTGAATCATCTTCTGACATTTTTCGTTCACTGAACTCTACAAAACGTTTTTTCCAAAGATTAAACTCAATTTTAGAATTAATTTCCTTCATCAGTATTCGTGATTTTTATTTGCTTTTCTTGGAAGTGTATGTAGTAAAATTTCATTGGCATTTGTACCAAGAACTGTTTTTTAAGACTTAGCTTCATCTACTGAAGATTAAAGACATTATGTGGGAGACCAATATTGTCCAAGGTCTCAAAACAATAAAAAAATAGTTTAAAAAATTCAGAAAGCTATGCTTTCTTATAATTAATTTTAAGAGAAAGAGGAAAGAATTTGAAAAAATATAGTCTCTAAGAGTTTTTCAGCATTGGACTCCCTTCTCAAGTACAATCTCCCACATTCAAGTACAAACTATTACTTACATTTCAGTAACACCAAATGGTTTGTCAAACAAGGCAAACAAAAAAAGAACCATAAAGGATATCAAGACAAATCTTCTACAAGGTAATAACAGAACTACAAAAAGCTAAGAGTTGCAGGGTAACCACCTGAACTTTCAAAGAGCACAAAACTGCGACAGTAAAAGCTACAACCTACAGGAAGACATATAAAGTGTTTCTGACTGTTATACATAATTTATTTTTGCTAGAAATCAGAACCTTTTATCAAAAGTTAATGTGCACACTCGAAATAAAAATTAAGAACACTGCTGGCTGTTAATAAAGACACAGAAAAAAAAATGTACATAATTTACAGAGGACCAGAAAATGCATAGACAATCCTGCTCACCTGTCTTCACTAAAACGTCGACCAACCAAAATGTTACATTTGTCTGGAGGGAGACAAGCTGCTAGCAAAGGTACCGTCCTTAACACTCGACTTTCCTGTAAAAGAGAAAAGTTACTTTTGAATAAAATCAAGGAGGGCTTCTATAATTGCTAATATTTCCACTTACTTTCAAGTTCTTTTGACCACAGATACAGAAAAAAAATCTTACCAGAGAAAAAAAGCTCTACAAGAAAAAATATGCATTTTTGATACATTCAAATTGTATTGTTTTGATTGACAGTATTAATCTTAGTCTTAACTAACTTATGATCATCAGCATAAATTTGAACTAGGCTATCAGTATCAAAAACAATAACAAAACTTTGCAGAATAATAAACAGTAGGCAAAAACCAGCATTAGCGTTAACGTAACTGATTGAGGAGCTAATGTCTCTATATTGGAAAATGAGGGGAGGGCTTGACTTCCACGAACAGGTGCTAAAAATAAAAGACTGGGTTTATCAGAACAGGTAGTGTGAAGTACAAACATCTCCACCATGCTGTCACTTCACAGGAACCAGGACAATGGCACCAACATTGCCATGTGTACTCCATCTCATGCCATTCAGGCTGTGTTGACCAGGCATCTGCCTACATCTTTGTGCCACAGATGAGGAAGGTAGCTGACACACCTGGGTGGGGAGCAGGGGCTCTGCAGATCTTAAAGAGCATTAAAGAAAGCTATGTTGGAGCAGGGCTTCAGAAAGTGGCGGAAGACAGAAGTACTGCCAGTTGAAACAAACCATCTACATATCACAGCAATTTGTTTCAGTCCTTTATTTAACACAGCTGAGAACACACTAGTTTTGGTCTAAACAAGAAATACTGCAAACTGAGCTTGAATACTTAGGATGTCAATTTTTGTTTTCCAATCAAGGAAGAGAAAACATAGGTTTTTCTTGCATTTAATGAAGACAGCAAGCCAACACCAAAAACTGAATGAAAGTTTCAGTTTGTTTATTTATCACGAGAGGAACAAAGGAAGGTTATTAGCTGAATCTAGCAGGAGGCAAGACACTAGAGATCAGGTGAGGATTACAAAAGCCCTAAACCCAGTAAGAAATGAGTTCTTCAATATTCGCAACCTGAATGTCTCATGATTCAGACAATGAAAATCCAAAGATGAGTCCCTAAACCACAGGATTAATTAATGAGAAGCCAGGGGGCCATATATCTTTTGATTTGTGAGCTGAATATCAACAATGCAGTATTTGTGAACACGTAAAGCCTTGATTAGCTCTCTCAATTCTCTCTGGGCAGCTGTCACCTTCCACAAGTATCAATATGCAGCTGCCTGCAGTTCTCACATTGCCTTGCTACCAAACTGCTGTTAAATTAGTTCTATGAAGATTTTTATCATTGTTGTCCAAAACCTTCATTAATTTTGCTTTTTCTGATCCATATCTACTGATCCTCTAAAAATAAAGTATCATGGAGTTGAAGGAATAAGTTGTCCTGCTGCATCCACCACCACTTTGTGCAGCAGCAGCAGCATGATGTCTCCTAGGGATAGATGAAGATCAAAGTACTTGGGAAGTGAAGGGCTAGCAAGGAGAAGGAGAAATATCTTTCAAACTACCATTGATTTCTTCTATCTCAGCAAAGCTGAATAAGCCATCAACGGTAGTACAGTATTATTTTTCTTTATTTCACCATAATTAAATAGCACTCCAATTCACTAGTCAGAAGATTCCCTTCTTCATGAGAATGTAAGAAGTGGCAATAAAGGAATTGGAAGAAAATCAATTATTTGTCTCTGATAAGCAAAACCAAAAGAGCTATCATCAGTCAAGGGAAAGTCATTCAACTGTTCCCTCCAATGTCATATCATTCCTTCAGAATTACCTTTCATATCAAGTAAATACACTATCTTACCAACAGGGAAAGTGGAATTTTCCAATCTAAAAAACAATCTATGTTTACAAGAAGATAAAACATAAAATTTGAAACTGAAAGGAATTGTTTGAAAACCAAAACTTAAGAACATCTAAGTCAAATTAACATTTAAAAAGATTTTATTTGTTTATAATTTTCTTCACTAAAAGCCATATGCATTTAACTATACTATATATCACCTATTTGTTATCGTACCAGCTATTTTCCATTTACTGGTTTGAAAGTGAGCAGTTACTCTCTCCTTTTTCTTCTCAGTGTTCTAACAGTTTTCAAATCTTTGTTTATTTGTTATTCAACCATTGAGGTACATAAATAGAAACAGGATTGCAGGACTTACAGGGTGGGTTGACCTTGGTTCGCCTCCAGGTGACCACCAAGCCACCCTGTCACTCTCCCTCCTCAGCAGGACAGGGAGGAGACTATAAGATGAAAATGAACTCATGGGTTGAGATAAAGGCAGTTTAACAAAGAAAAACTAGAGAAAACAAAAAGATTTTATTCTCTACTTCCCATCAGCAGGCCATGCCAAGCCACTTCCCGTGAAGTAAGGCCTCAGCACATGTAGCAGTTGCTCCGAAGATGACTTAATAACAAGTAAGTTTGCCTTAGTAACAAATGCCACCCCCCATCCCCAGCTTTTAATGCATCATATGGTGTGGAACATCCCTTTTATTAGCTCGGGTCAGCTGTTCTGGCTATGTCCCCTCCCAGTCTCTTGCCCACACCCAGGCTACTGCCCTTCGGTGGGGGGTTTGAAGGGACAGCCCTGATGCTGCGCAAGCACTGCTCTGCAATAGCCCAAATACTGGTGCATGATTAACATTGTTCTAGCCACAAATACAAGGCACAGCACTATGAGGACTGCTATGGGGAAAGTTAACTCCATCCCAGCCAGACCAAATACAACTTACTTTAGCTTTTTTTTTTCTTTTTCTTTTCTGGGAATTAGTGGTACTTGTTGTTAGCACCGCATTATCCACCTACTATGGATACATCTACAATCTACTAATAAAAATATTTATTAAAGCCAGCAGGTATGTATTTCCTCCACTTTTGTTTATAAATTGTTAGGACAATTAGCAAAAAATTTCCCCTTATATTTGATTCTTACTGTTCAATAAGGAATATTATACAGAAGCAGTATTATAATGAGCAAGTCCAAGCTAGTTACTGGCATTAGATCAATACATAAATTCATTAAGTATACACAATGTAAGTTTTACTTCTCAGATGCTTAACACTGAAAATTCTTACGCTTATAGAAAGGTCGCAGGTAAGCTGAACAATCTTAACAGATACCCTCTGTTGTGCTTTAAGGCTTCTGTCCTAAGTTATACCTATCACTCAGGTTTTAAAAAAGTACATAATGGCCTACACTCTGCTGAAGATCACTCCAAGGATGATAAAAGGAAAAGTTATAGACAAATGTGTACAGGGATGACATAAGGTTCATAACAGTAGGCATGAGAACTGAAAAATGACAAAATTATTTTATTTACTTTTTGGGTTTTTTATATATATATATGTATGTATGCAAAGAAGAAAGAGAAATTAGGCCTTCATCTTTCCACTAATCCTCATGCAGGGTTTGGGATAATGGGTTTCTATATACTCAATTTTTTAATTACTCTCATTATGAGCAATGGTACACTAACACTATTCAGAAAACAAGTATTTACCTCTTGACATGGAATGCTGAACTCTCTTCAAATTCCTTCACTAATAAAAATCCAATTAATTCATGGACCTATTATGCAAAACAGAAGCAGGATGGTAAGATTCCTCACCTGGGATCCACTGCTCTGCAATAAGTGATTCCTCTCTCTTTCACAGTACCTGATACCTACACAGGTCTATCTGCCAGCATAGACTCTGGATAGTAAAAATGTGGAGACATAGTCACATTAATCAGAGCACAGGAAATGTTGCTCTTGAATTCCTACATCACTATCTCACCCAAATACAAGTCTCAATAGCATCATTTGACCATAGCTGGTGACTTACTTCACTGCACTGCAGACTTTGAAAGGCAATAAATAATGAAGCACATGGAGGATGACAGCTGGCACTGATGCACAGTAAGGGAAAGACATTCACTATCTGGTTAGTTTAATAAAATACTTTTGAAATGGACTCTTAGAGTGCATCTGTAATGAAATGGCAGACTGAAGGATCTGATAACAGTCCAGGAGGCTTACCTGCCTCCAAGACTGATTATATTTTGAGTATGAGCAGCTACAGCAAAGGGAACCTACCTTTTGTCAGGTATGCCTCCAATGTTCTGCAGTCAAAACCATCACCTGTGATCATCTACGACAAACACTTTCAAAGATAACTGTAAGATATTCTTAGCTTCCCACCATTTGTTTGGATTTATCTTTGATAAGCCAAGTGCCCTCGTATAGTCAGACAGTGAATTTCTCCTCTCAGATGTATTGTCTTCAAATACAGTGGTCTTCTAATACTAGCCTATCATCTGAATTATCATTGTAACAGACAGCTGTTGTAATTACTGATTAATAAAAAGTGTAGATACCCTTTCAGAAGTACACAGGAATGGTGTATGAAATCTAAAAAGAATTTGCAAACTTCTTCTAATGCCTTTTCTAATTGCCACAAAGAGTAAGAAATTCAACACAATTCGAATAGCAGTTCAATGTTCTCTGGCACATTTTTAAACCTCCTTTTTCCAGCAGATTACTTAGGCATATACTTAAGTACTTTTGAAATAAGTAGTAACACAAAACAGTATTCTTATAAGACGCAGCCAATTCAAAATCACAGCTTTCCCATTTAGGGACCAAATATGTCATGGCTTCTGTTTTGTCTCTTTGAGAGAACACCCTTCTCTACCTTGCTTTTTTACATTCTGCTTAAGATCCTTCAGGCAAAGACTCTCTGCATGCTGACTGAGCTAGTGTATAATGCTAAGTAAACACCTGCACCAGAAAAGTACAGGTTTCTGAACTTGGCAGTCTGATTTGTAGACCCACCATCTATCCAGATATGTGTAACTGCAGTCCACCTTCTAAAACCCTTATGATCCATCACCATACTCCATTGTTAACAGATGAGAAAACATCACCATAAATTTTCTTTTAGGTAAAACAAACCATGCTGTTCTCAAGCTAAACTATAGTTTTTCATTGGCTAAACAGCTAAGGTCATCACTAAGATGAATTGCTTAATTCATATTTTTAACAGAACACTAACATCAATAAAGAACCACTGCTATAACCAAAACACATTCCTCCCTGGATCAACTTTGAGCACCTCTGTGATACACCATGACAAGATCAATTTTTGAAATTGGTACCAAGGCAATTAGACTTCAGATTCTAGCAGGACTATTCAGATAAGAAAAGATGTCTTGCGTGCATGGAAGTTGCAAAAATAAGGTGTGACTTCAGAAGATATAATGACTCAAAAGAACTGAATAAAAGACAGAATAACTCAGGTGAACTGGCATTTCGGTAATCAAGTTTAAAAGGAAAAATCATTATATGATGTTAACAGCATAGCAATTTCCTCTTGCCTACGATTTGCTATATTAAGATTCTAGCTGAACTTCCAACAATTACTACAGCCTTACTCACCTCTGCTGGATGCTGAATTATATACAAGCAGGTGGAGACCTTTAGCGGATGTATTGGCAGGAATGGACATAAGCACACCTTCTGAGGACGGCTACATGACAAAAGGAAGTGAGAGAATGATAAAAGTAATCAGCAATTTATGAAAGATGGCATAAAACATTGCACAAATACATACCACATCCCAAGAGGCCCACTAAGAACTTCCCCCTATGACAAGTGTATTAAACCTGATGTAATTTGCTGTTTGAAACTCCCTATGTTTCTAAAACTAAGAAGCACGGTTTTCATTGAAATAGAATTTTAGGAATAGTGTGTTCAGACCCCTCCTGTGAGTGTTTTAGCACTCTAAAAATCCTTTCACCATCTTCAAGAGGAGCAACTTTCTAGTATCCATACCCAAATCAGAGAATTTTGTTATTGCTTTTCATACCAAGTTAGTGTTTCAACAATTTGATAAAATATAGCAGCATATATATTATTTACAATTTATACATTATTTGTAATTTATATCATACTTATAATTTATTAATTACAATAGAACATTTTAGAAGTATACACACACAAAACCCCAGACGTGCTATATTTATGATTGGGTTAATTTTTTGTAATTCCATTTATGCTGAAATATGTAGTAGAAATGTAGGATGAAAACAAAAAATCCTTATCAGGAACTTCTAATTTAAGGCTGAAAAAAGAAAAGAAAAATTATTTTAAATTCTTTTGTGTACTGCATGTAGCTGTTAAAATGACTAGCTGAAGAACTGTAGCTAAAGAAATTAACTTAAATATCGCTTGGCATGAAACTAATATGCTGAATGATCAAGAATAAACAGAAGCAAAGAATTAATCTCAAAGTTACACATATAATAACTGAAGTTTACACACCAAAAACACACATAAACACACATGCATGTGCACGCACAGAAGTCACTATAGCTACTCACATACGTTATTCAATAACTCAGAAAAATTAAGGATTTCCTTAACAGTGAAGCTATTACCAGTATTCACCACTTAAAATCACACCATCCCTGCAAACAAAGCTCTCTGAGCTTAAAAAACCACAGTATCAGGAGTGCTAGGGACTTAGAACACAACTTCACCTGCATCCTCCTTGTAATCTTTACTGGTAACAGTATATGTTGGTCACACATGAGAGCCACTAAGCAATCACTGCAGTAGACACAATTTACAGAAATGATTTCTGAAGACAGGTCCGGAGGAAGTTCATGATGCGCCCAACTGACACGGCACTTTCTTGTCCACAAGAGCATGCACCCAGTTAAGTGTACTAAGTAATGTCACAGTAATCTAAGCCAGTATAACTGTGCCCTAGTCAAACATTAGTGCTTACCAGTAAATGGCGGCATTATAAAAAGGCAGTAACAATAGGTAAGTTCCTCTTTAGCAGCTGACAGGTTAATTTAAACCTGCTACTTCTAGCCCCAACTACTGAAACACAGAGACTATTCCCTTCTCCATAGGGTATACAGTTAAATGTTACCCAACAACAGCCTAAATGCAAATGGGGAGGGGAGGGGAGGAGTGTTGATGCAAGGGAAGGAATTGGTACTGATCAAAATAAGCACTGGAAAAAGTATTTAAAAATATTTAGACTAAAAGGCCTATGGCCAAGAAATCAGCCTAAAACGGAAATTATTCTCATACATTCTGCTGGTATACTGTTCCAGTGGCCTGCTGCCTATCTTGTCCTTCGCACTTCTAGTGTTGGCATTTTCCTGTTGCTAATCCTACATAAATTGTATTCTGTTGTATTAATGGACAGGCTTTGAGCCTAAAATTAAGTACTCATTAATTTCATTATTCAGTGGGCTATTCTGAGACCTTCACTGTGAATGAACTGAAACTAACCTCACTTCCAGGTCTGGTGAGTCTAATTTCAGAAGTTCTCCAGCACTGTACCACTGCTTTTTTTTCCAAAATTTTCACACACGTAACCAATTTAAACAGCAATTTCTGAAAACCGTTTTGTTAACAACCTGGATGCACCAAATACGCCCAGAGGCTGTTTGTTGCCTGTGCCCCAACTGTTAAGCAGAAGCTCATGCTCTTTTTCATCTTCAGATTTAGTGGAAACTCAATTTTGTACAAAGTGCGATTCCTTAGTTTCTCCCAGTTATTAAATGTCTGTTTTCACTAACAAGAGAAGTTGTTAAAGTTATCCCCGTTATGGCATTTTCTGCTGCGGAGAGATTAATGCACAAAAAATCTACTACACAAAGCTGTTACAAAACAGTTAGCTGATGACTTCAATCCAAAGAGCTGCATTGTTCACTGGCTTTTATAAGCAGATGGAAATGGTTTCCGGTGATTTCTGACCTCAGGGTGTTTAACTATAACGAAGTTGGCTAGATGCAACTTATTTGTTTTCAAGTCTCCCTGTTGCATATGCATTTTGTATTTTCCACACTGGCTTGGATTTTTCATGGGTAGTTTTTTAAGTTTTGTTAACTCTGCCAAGGGAGAAAAAAGGAAAAAAAAAAAAAAAAAAGGAAATTACCCAGAAAGCAAGCATTTTCAAATAGTTACAGAATAAACTCTACCTATAATTTTATTTGTAGAGATCAGAGCACAAACCACGACAAATAAAATACTTTCCAATATAATTCCTTACATATGTACATACATTACTTAACTTTAAATACCCAGTTAGGTACCTAATTATGTTGAATACATAATTTTGCAACCCCAACCTGGGGGCACAAGACTTATTTCTGTACTTTCACTTTGGTACCTAGCAGTTATTGTGCCAAGACAAAAAAAAGGTTACTCCTACATGAAACTGACATTACCAGCCTACGTCTGTTGAAGAGGAAGCAGTGCAGAACAGGAGAAGTTAGGTTCCACCACCACAAAAGCACCTTTGCTCTGACACAGGCCACCTAGGCAGGAAAGGCTTTTTGTCTTCTTCTTTTGTTTAAAGATTCTGCTACAGTCTTACCCTACATACGCAGCTGATGTTAGAGAAGAGTAGGGGCAGTACTAGCGAACTTAGTGATGAACATCAGTTTTCTCCCATTTCTGGAAATGAAAGTAGCAATCTGCTCCAGGCAGGAACAGTGGTATTCAGAATATTAAGGAAAAGGTTTGTGGGTGGGGATTAGGATTTGAAGGAGAATAATTTTTACAGTATTATTTACCTGTATGCAATTTCACTACAGCTCAAAGCTATCCAGTGGGTTTTTATCTGTTTTTCAGGTAAGAATACATAGCATTTATGTACATGCATAAAAATACAGCATTTCTAGTTTAAAAAATTATTACAAAGTAACCTGTCATACTGGTGGGACTAAAAAAAATAAAAATCATTCTGTGTCTTGCAAAAGGGCTCCATATGCAGAAAGCAGCCATGCACATGCCCAGACTTCTCAAAGCTTTCATTCCATTATTCACATCTAAATTAATGATGTTCAGATTCAGAATAACATTCAGTCTATTTTCCCAGCAGAACTGCAACTGGACAGAGGACTGTGCTGTACTCCAGTGTCAGGTTTAGCGTGATTACTAGTTTCTGGGCAGAGATAACTCTAAAAGTGAATATGCAGTAGCCTGCAAAATAGTGAGCTAATTCTGAAACTCTCTCTAAGTCTCTATGATTTTCCTACAAATGTAAGTGTCCTTACTTGCGTCAGGACTAACTTTTACATTGTTACAACACATCCAAAAGGCTTCTGAAAACAGGCACCATTCTGGGAATGCATATGAGTGTACTCTTACACCTATATTCAGAAAACTAAAGGTAGGTAATTCAAGGATTTAAACCCAGAGTAAGGAAAGAATAACAATGTTAGAATTTTATGCTCAGCATTTGTAGACATTTCTAGGGAAAGATACAAAGATGTTAAGTGCGTCAAACACGTGTTCTAGAAACAATGCCTGCAATATTAAAAGAAAGAGAAAGCTGATGTTTTTAAACTACTATTACTTGTGGCAACATTTTCATGTTCCAATACATATTGCCAAGGTCAGGCCACAGACTCTGTATTTTCCAAGAACCATGCCTGCCCATACAGAAATGACTGCTTCACGTAAATTAGATTTCTCTACTGTTTAGGTCAAAACGCCAAGGGTTTCAAGGTCAAAACCCACCTGAGAAGTTTGGAGAAAAGCCATAAAGTTACCATGTGTTTGTTTTATACTAATGTTTTAATACATGTTTTATACTAACACAGGTCCATTACACACATGCATTAAAACAACATTCTGGAGTTTGACAAAGCTGTGTTGGAAGTTTAAAGGCACAAGCTCATACATTTTATAAAACTTGAAGACAAATTTTATTTTTGCTATTTTTATGCTAGAGGACAAACATGAATTAAAAATGGTTTTAAGATTACCTTCTGCATCCTCCACCTGAACCACTACAGCTACAGAAAGACCTTAAGAGAATGAGTGGATTAGTTAAACATAGATGAACATAAAATGATGCGCTTAGGAAGAAAAAAGCCTAATCAAACATACAGAAAAAAAAACAAACAGATTTTGTGTGGTTAATATGGCATGACATTCAGGAGTAAGACCCTATGATAACCAGTTCTGTGAAAATGGCAACTTAATGCCTGACAGTTCTCAAAAATGCAGATGAGGTGTTAAGTGTTACTAGGAAAGGATGAAGGAATTGAACAGGGAACATTACTATGCCACTACATAAACCTCTGGTTTAGCCTCATCTTGCATTCAGAGTGCAAAAAAATGCTGGCAAAGCCAGGTCTAAAAAATTCCTCGTGCCACGGGCCACAGATCTCCTTGTTGACCAATGCTGTCGATACAAGAACTTTACATGGGTTTAAGGGAAACTGGAAAAATTTGTGAAATAAAAACCCATCAGATATGGAAGCACTGCTGTTGAAAGTACAAAGCCATAGCCAACTCAGAAAGTCCACTGAGCTAAAGGCAGTTGAAGAAAGCAGAGAAGTATCAGCATAGCCTTACCCTTTCTTCTTTAGATATATGTATACACTTATTATTAGATCTGTTCATGGCTGGTGACAGCATGCTGTGCAAATGGACCTTTGATATGCTCTAGTATGGCAATTCTTCTATTCTCAGCTGTTCTGTGCAATTTAAAGTGAAGGTATACAATGCCAATTGTAAAGGCTTGAGATTACCTAGCTGTAATTTTTTACTTTTTGTATTTTAGCTCTAAAATTTCTCTGTATGTACTCCTGCATTTCCCTGGGCAAAATCTTACAGCTCATTTGAGGTAGCCTTCTGTAACTGACAGGACTTAACTTCCAACTTAAAAATAATTTGCTATGTTTCTGCTTTCCTTCGCCCTATAGCTACACAGCATGTGACCTGATGCAATTGCCACAACTTTCATACCTTATTAAATGAAAACCCTTCTGTCTTGCGCTGAACAGAAGTGAAATAATGGACTACCTCACCCTCTACATGGCTGAGGCCCATTTGGCAAACCCAGGGCCAGTGCAGCCAGGAGGAGGATTTGGTGTTCCCTGTACCTCTGCCATTAATAAGCATAGATCCTGCAACAAGAGCCAAACTGCCATGGTCACCAGATAAACAGGTGATTAAAGGTGAACATTAAAGACAGCCTGAAGTTCACTCTAGCTAAGACTACACAGTAGATTTGAGATTTCTGAAAACTTACCCATCCTCTGATCCTAATAAATATGAGTCAGATTCAAACTAGAAACTCCATAGCTCATGTCCCAAATATACAAGCTCTGCTTTGTTAACTGAAGCTCACACATGCTTTTAAACTAATGAGTAAGAGGGAAACGGTGAACTATAATATTGAAATAATAAATGAAGGAATTACTTGGAGTTCTCCCTCTTCTTTTCTTTTAAAATTGAACAGGATGAGCCAATTCAGTCATTACCACTACTTCAATTATTATGAGCTGTTCTTATTTTCTCAGTAGCAGGGAGTTTGTACGTAATGTGGCTGGGCAATGTTAAGCCACTACAAGATGGCTGTGTAACATTACCATGTAAATACTTCTCACAGTTGCAGTGCTAGTAGTCCTTCAGTCTCATGCTCAGTTACCCTGGAGCACAGAAATAACAAAATACCATCTCTGCCATACTTCAGATTTAATTATGAAATTCATGGTCATCATATTTTGTTGTTTTAACTCTCCTGCTTGCATTACTGTACTTTTAAGATGTCTACTACTATTCTCACAACCATTCAAATCAACTAGCCTACAGAAGACTGACTCCCACCAACAAGATCAAGAAATAAAAATTTATCAGAGGTAAAATTCAATAGAGGCTCATCCTTTTTTAGCCTCAGTTTTCTAATTACAGGCCTACCAGCTCTTCAATTTCTCTTTAGAGCAAGTTTTGGAAAGCCATCTTTCTGAGAAGTGCTACAGCTCTCATGAAATGCAGAGAAACTCAAAGAGCCATCAGCACTGTTTAGGTTTCTTGTGGGCTTATTTTAAACATTCTTTACTCAAGCAAAATTTCCAAGCCTCAATTTTATGGTGTTTCCTGAGAAAAATCAGGCACACAAGATTATTCTGACTCCATCATGTTCCAGCTTCCATCTTTTCCTCCACTCTCTTTCAGAAGACTTTGAAAATCACTGGTCACAAGGCATAAAAATTTAAAATTAAATTCTTACAAACTCCATTAAAAGACAACAGCCATGTAAATTAAAAACACAGTTCAGAAACACAGGTGGAGAAAGTATTGAGAACTATCAACAAAACACTTCCTTTTCCACTTGGTAACTGGTATAGCAGCAGTTTCCTAGAAATAAAGACAGAAGAAGAAAAAAAAAGAAAAAAAAACACCACAAAACACAGAGAGGCATATTGCTGAAGTTTTGCTTCCCATGGGAAGTTAAAAATAAATAAAATAGGTGTATGATTTTGGTTTGGTTTGTTGGTGTTTTTTTTTTAAATGGTGCAGCCAGTGAATTTACTGGAACATATCCCAGTTTCCTGAGTAAAACACTACATTTAAATGAAAAAGCATCTAATACAAATCATAGTGAAAATTGTTTGTGCCTTTTGAATTTCAAATTTATAACTTAAAGGGTGATTAATTATATATGTGTATTAATTAATAAAACACAACTTCCAAAACTGATTATGGTATCTACTGATTAGTCAACTTGCACTCCTGGATAAATCACACAAATATTCCTTCTCATCCCCAGCTCCTCAACCTCTTCATGAGCTCTAGAAGCATTTAAAGAGCACATGACTAATTATTCTGCTAACCTCCTCTGTAAAAACGTGCACAGAAAAGATATTCTATCCAAAGAAAAGATCATACACAAAAGGAAAAAACTTATTTCCATGTTACCTATCAACATGCATCAATTACTTTGCAAACAAACTGCCCTTAGGTAGAAAGAGGTAACTATTTAAAGAAAATTTACAGTTTATCCTGCACAAAGGCTTTTGTACCCTTTTCAACACAATTAGGGACAGCAACTTCAAGCAATCTGACACAGGAATAAATTAACTCAGCCGATCAGAAATCTGGAATATTTGCCCTAATTCATACAAAAGCTCTATCACTATACCATGAGAGTGTTATGAAGTCATTTGGTGTCTTCACACTTTGTGGAAGATCATTTTCATATGCACAGGGAATGTGAACTGTGCTAATGAGCTACAGGCACTGAGTTTGAATGTCAGGACTCCATATAATGTCTACAAATATCAGCTTCCTCCTTTCATTGCTCTGGAGTGCAAGGCATAAACAGAGAAGCATTTTCCTACAAACATGTGTTCCGGGCATTATCAGACTGGATCAATTTGAACATGCAATGCATTCTGTTACAAGTTTCAAAACTTTTCCATCTGGTACCAGGAAAAGTCACTGCAGCACTACATTTTAAGTTCATCAAAATATACCAGACTAAGTTTATTATTTTGTACCAGAAGAGATTCAAGGAAATAACATGAATTTCCCAACCAACATGACCATAAAAGTGACCAACTAAATACAGGTTAGCATTGTATTTGACAAGTCAGTTTCCAGAGAACTTCTCCAATAGTTGTACAGTTGACACAACACAGCATCTGTCCTTCTTGCCACAAGACACTATGAAAAGAGGAAGTTTGGTCACAGTATAAAGACGCATGATGTACAACAGAGGCACCCTAAAAGCAATACAATATTTTTAGACAAAAACTGCCTTTGAACCAGTCTAGTGTTCCACTAGTGGAACTACTCGAGGCAAGGGATGCAAGACTGGGAGAAGGCAATGGGATGGGGTCAGAGATACGTCAGAGAAGAGGTACAAGAAGAGGTTTAGAAAGGAGGATGGAGAGACAGAGCCATCTCCCTACTTCTTAACAAGGCATGCACTACTAGTGAGCAGCTAAGAGATCACAGCACTATTTCCTAGCATTCAGATTCCCTTGGCACCATCTCTCAGCAGTGCCCCTGCATACTATGGTAAGAAGACATAACTCTTGCCCTTCTTTCTGTTTTTCACTCTATTCTCAGCACTATGGACTACAGCCCTTCTGACCAAAGCCCTGATTATGTTTTCCATCATGTTCAGTCAAGATTTCTCTATCAACTTGAAAACTACTGCTCTCTTGCAAATTTGAAACAATCCTGGGCCTTTGCCCAAAGCAACAGACTTCAGAAAACGTAAACAAAGAGTAAGGCAGTTAATTGACAGAGGCATCAAGCAATACCACCATAGAGTAAGTTCAAAAGGAAACTGCATCTGTTTCATGAACAGCTAAGTTGTACATCTTATCACATGATCATGGGAACAAAAAATCACAGGTGCAAAAAAGGTATCCATCATCAACAGCTATTAAACATGAAGATATGCTTTTTTGGTTCAGAAAATCCCAGAACCACTATTCCTATCAGCCACGAAATGTCACTTTACAGTTGCCCTGTATTTATGCTGATTCCCAGGCACCTGTTGTTCACCACAGTTCAACTCTCTATCACACCAAACTTGGGTCTGACGCATTTGTTCTGAGTATCATTTACTGGCACAAATCACTATTAGAAAAGAAGAATATAGCTGTAAAGCCACGTGCAAGCAGCTCTCAGACCTTTCAGTCTTCACTGGCATACTAAGCATGAATGCATATTTTACTGTTACTGAACAACAATACAAACAAGTTGTCGAGCCACAGATCTCCAAAAAAAAAAAAAAAAAAAAAGGAGCAATAGACCCTATCCAGCTCCTACACTCAACAAAAGAAAATAAAGTTCAGCAAAATAAGGGTTCAGAACAAGAGCACTGACTCTATGTGCTCCCATTTTAACCTTTACTTTCAGAGTAACCCAATACATTTCAGGAACTATGTCCTGAGCTCTTACTGAATAAAAAGTGACAAAATGGATCTCAAAAAGCAAAATCATCAAAACTATCCTCAATGTAAATCTTAAAGAAGCTGTTCTGTTAGCACCGAGTTTGAGCTTGAAGTTTTCTGTTGTTGACACCCAACCACAGGAAATGGGGTTTACATCACCAACTCATTTCTTTTTCAGCACCAAAAAGCTGTCAGTTTGTAATGATTTTCAGTCAAAGCTCAACTCATCTGGATTTGAACAACTGTAGCAAAACGTTTGAAAAGTCTTACTTACAAAGATTACAAGATGTCATTCTTTCTAGATTTAAGACTAAAATTGGACAAAAAAGGCAACTTTCTGGGGGCAAGGGATGGAAGCAGTCATTTATTCCATGACAAGCTCAGAGTACTCATTAAGGACAACATTCCTGTCTTTTGGAAAATTATGTCATAGCTAGTATGTTTCTTGAAAAATTAAGCAAGTAAACACACATACATTTTTTTTTCTCTCCAAAAAATGTGTATTTGTAAAAATATCTAAAATTAGTAAAGAAAAAAAAAATGTCTTTCCAAGTATTTGGTAGTTTATGTATCAATCCAAACTTCCCTTCTATTTTGCACTATCATATTTTTCACAGTGATTTTGAACACTAAGTAAATAGTACAACAGATTATATTAGTATTATCACTATCATTAATCTTATTTATTTAAGAGATAGTTGTCGCTAGAGAATTACCACTTCAGGGTGAAGTGGGTTTTAGGGAGAAGTTTGTAACACTACAGTGAGAGGTAATTACATTAGAAGTATTTTAAATTAATTTGGACATTTCCTTTAGACTTTTATATTACAATAGAAGGTAAGAGGTTACTCAACAAAATCAGTAGATTCATTAGGACAGCATCTGTATGAATCCTATATGTTAAGTGTAAGCTGTCCTCAAGGAGTGTTCTTTTACATATTTTCACACTGAAGTTATACAGACAAAAATCAATGTATTTCAGGAATGCGGACAAGGTCCATGCCGCCTTTATTAAAGGCTCTAAGTTGTGTAATGTTCTCACATGACCATTTCCCAAGGCAAATAACCTTTCTGCCTGACCAATTGAATCATAAATAAAGGACAAACAAGTAAGTTTTGGCGTTTTTTTAGCCTGGAATGTTCATGGCAGCTTTACAAGGCTAATCTGAACATATTAAAAACAACAAATATCTGCCAATGCTATAAAAGAGAAAAAATATGAAGAAGAGAAGAACAAAATATCCACTCTGTACATTTTCCTAACTCATTATATGGAGCAGACCTTGGCAGGCAGCTTTCCTTGCAAATAACTGAAATTAACAAATCAATAGGAGAACACTCT
>NW_010544680.1:31361-43076 GCF_000687285.1 Phaethon lepturus
CTGTTTACATTAAAGTTGGCTGTGGTTTCCACTGTAAGTAATAGGAGTAAATTAAAAAAACAGCATTTAGCTTATGCAGCACTGCAGTCATTACAGAAAGGCCAGGAAAGCCAAAAACTAATGAGCCTGAGATTGTTGACATTTTCATGCATCTTGGCTCTAGAGTCTGGCAAAATAGCTGTCACTCTGACAAGCTTGATGCCAGACAGTTAGCAGAGCTTTAAATTTGTTAAAGAAGGTGAAGCAGTAATGGCATTTAAAGTGAGTCATTCAGACATTAAGATTAAGAAGTTAAACTGAAGTTTTACATTGCCAGCTTTATAATTCCCAATCTCTCTCAGAAGTTTAGAGGCAAGAAAAGACAAACCAGAAAAATTCTGTAACCAAAAAAGTCTTGTGGTAAAGCTCAGAATTTCCCAGCGAACAGAGGAACCCACTGATTCAAGAAAGAAGAAAAAATTCCAAAAATACAGAATCAGCATCTTGATTCTTTTGCCCATTTGTATACATGCAGAGAACACTCCAGTTAACAGCGTAAAGTAAAAACAGAAGTATATTTTTAAAGAGCATAAAAGTTCCTAAATTAATGCTTCTTAAGTTAAATGAGGTCTGTGGGTATCACTGGCTGAAGCTAACTTTTTCTGCAACACTAGAAATACAGAAGTGTATTTGTTTGAATGTTTGTTTCAAACCAAAGAGCTGTGTTTCCCCAAATGCTTGTTACTATTTTAGCCTTTGAAATAATAATTACAAAATAAGAAACTTTGCCTTTGGCTTTATGTGATAGAGCTCAGTCTGGCTATGGTTAATTTAAGTTGACATGCAGCTTGTTTAAAAGATCGTTAAGAAGTGCCTACATCTGAATGCTACACCAAACCATTTCCAACATAATAATATAAAATGCTTATAAAAGTAAAAACTGTCAAATAGACTCGCTTGAAGTTTTCAAGTTTTCTTTAATTTATGTCTCTCCATCGATTTTAACTGAAGAAACATGGAATACGAACTTTGTGTAGGCAGGATTTTATGAACTCTGGTTATACAATCTGACCTATTGCCCTTTCTAAAGGCTTATATACAAAAAAGGAGAAAAGGTGTAAGCAGTTACTTGACTAGAATTAGAGTTGTCTGTTTACCTGCAACAACATCATGTATTAGAAAAGTGTCCAAACCTTGCCCAAAATATTTCCATTATCCTATTTTCTTGACTAGAACTGAAAATGAAAAGATGAAAACTATCTTAAAAACATGGACTGGAACAGGGCAGAGACCACTAGGCTATAAAACAGTCCAAAGAAGCAAAAATGGTCATAACATACAAAGTACCTGCTGTGCGGCTTCCCCAGCAAAACTAAAAAAACTAAACCAAAAGCTGACGCAGGCTGCTCCTGCCATGCAGTGAGTGCCACCACTGCTGGGCTGCACTATGCCCACTGGCCCCCACTGCTGCACCTGCTCCTCAGCTGCTCCGATTTCAGCAAGTTTCAAGATAAAAAATCCCATTCAATATTAAATTTTATTTAAGAATTTAAATGTTATGTAATATTGTGGAATGGCATTTTAGTAAGCATTAATACACTAACCAGCAATTAGTATTTTTAGCAGTACTTCGGCTTCTGTTTAGGTTAGCAAGAAATAATTATGTAATTCTTAATTGTATATGTACACAATTACTCACAAATTTTACTACATTTTTATACAGATCTGTAAGACAAATCAGCCCAGTGTATTGCTAACATCTGCATCTCCACACACACAGGAACATACATAACTGATAAATTAGAGAAGCATTAGCACAGCCTAAGGGAAGTTTGCTTCTGTCTCCTACTCAGCCGGTTTTCAGCAGAACGATAGGGTTCGTCCAAAGCAATAAAAGCCATCAGACACAACTCAATGCTGATTCTTTGCTGGCACCAAGCTTTCATTACAATCCAGAAGAGGACCAAAAATATATCACACATGGAACTTGGACTTGTCTACAGCAGATGACCTCTTCTGACCTGCCAGGACTAGCGGGCAGGGTCCCCTCTTCAGCTTTGGGTCTGGTAGGCTTGCTAGCCCCCTGCATGCCTGCCCAAAGAGTCTCCCCACAGAAGAGTCTCAGAAATTGGGGCTCACCAGCCCTTCTCTCCCTCTCCTTCTCAGTCTGGCATCTTGGTGTGAGGGAACACCCATGTGGAATAAAGGGTCAGAGTGAACATTACTGAGAGCCAGGGGAAAGGCAGTTTGAGAAACCGAGGGATTACAACACTGCTAGCTGGAGCTACTGACAGTACCTTTCAGCTGCATTCAGTGGTTCAAACAACAACTGAAGCTGTGTAAACGTGGTCTACAAATCTGATGGAAAATTACCTAAAAGCTTCACGCACTGTTGTTTTATTATTGTTGGTTTCTTGATTAAAAAAGAATAATTACAACTTGTTATTATGGGTAAACTTGCAAGAACCTATGCAAGAATAAAAACTTCTAACACTAACCTTCCATGTCACAGTGTGTGAAGTTTTTCTGTTTTGAATTGAGGATAGTTTAAATTACATCCCACAGCATTCTCTTGTTCCAAAAACACAGCCAAATATCAACAAAATTGATGTTTCTATCTCCACATAAGCAATAAGTCTTTTAATATTTGAAATTTAGGTCTACCTATGCAAGTTGAACTTACTTAATATAACACTTTAAAGACAGAGCCTATTGGGCATGTATACTTTATTTGCTAATAACAAAATAAGTCTGAATCCTAGTTTGAAACAAGCAGATGAGAAAGAGGAGTTGAATTAAAGGTCAGTTCTGCACCAGACAAAGTCAGAAGTGAATTCTGCCATTGATTTTTAATGAAAGCGGCCTCAGTACCTACACATCGTTCAGAAGTTGTAAGAGCTAAGTTTTTGCATCTCTCAATCCATGCAACAATGCCATATCCTGTCACTTAGAGCTATGAATTTAAGCTTTCTTCCTTTCACACCAAAAACAACAACAATAACAACAACAATCTATGAAATGAAGGTATTGCTACACTTTATTTTGGTAAGAATACACAATAGAAAGCCCATTCTAGTCTATATTTAGCAGTAACAAAGCAGATGCCTTCTACCAGCCAAAACTTTAAAGGAGTACATATTCCTGTTAAAAGGAAAATCTACCATTCTCTGCAGTATATTTCAACTGAATGCAAGTAAAAAATGCAATTAACAGAGCTTCATGTGATTAAGAACCCGTATTAGGGAAACAGTTAAGTATTAAATAGAATCTTCAATTAAAGTATTCTAGTGTACTATTCACTTCTGTCGTAGATGGTAGAAGAATGGAGTTTTGTTTATACATTCAGAAAACTTCAGCATAAGTCAACATTACAATACCATATGAAAAAAAGCATGCAAGCAATGTCCTGTTCAGAATTCCTGATCGCTTAGCTGTAAGAGTACTATAAATGCTACACTACACTCTAGTGTTCCTTTTCTGAATAGCAGGCGCTTCTGTTGAACACACTTTGATTTTGACCTAGCATCAATCTTTTTAAAAAGCAGTCAAACGGTTTCCTGGTACAATGCAATGAAATAACATATTTTAAAATAGTATACACAGTTATTATATTTCATGAAAACATGGTGATTTTTACTGAATACAGAAATTTTATTTAACCAGGCACTTTTAAATGCTGAATATAGCAATCACTACATCAAACCCCAGAACCATATTGATTTGTACCTAGTGACCACTCAAGGTGCTTTGCAGGCGGCTCTTCTTGGGAAAAATGCCGTACAATAATACTTTATTTTGAATAAGAAAGCTAGATGTGTGTTGCATAGATGAACCTGTCTTGTGCAACTTGGAAACACTAGTTTTATAACTAGTGTAATATATTTGGCACGCATACTCATAAAAGTTAACAAAACCAAGGTTAGACTGCATCTGAGTACCTCATTAGGAGACTGACAGGAATGAGATGGACCACAACAGTAAGATTTTTTTCACTGAGAAAATTTGCATTGCCTGGTCTGAGAGGCCGCCGGTATTAACTCAAACAGAGCACAACAGTACAAAGCTATAAACAGACTCATAAAATAATTCAGACTGGAAGGCACCTCTGGACGGCATCTAGACCCAGCTTCCCACCCAAAGCAGGAATAATTTCAAAGGCCTTAAGCAACTTGATCTGTGCAGTTCCAAGGACAGAGGCTCCAGTCTCACCAGGCAACCAGCCATAGCATTTAACCACTCTCACAAAAAGTAATTTGTTTTTTCTTAAGTTGAAACACAGCTGCACTGTTGTTGAAACAGTCAGGATATACTGGACCTCTTCTGACCAGGACATGCTGCTTGGCCCCACTCAGCCTGCTGCCTTTCTCAGTGCTCTACTTCTTTGCTGCAGAGTGGCTCCCCCGCCCAAGGCAGGCTTGCAAAGCTGCCTGAACACAGGGCTTTGAATTTGCTGAATTTTGCGAGGTTCCTAATGACAAGACAGTTTGTCAACATCTCTCTGAATGGCAGCTCTGTCCCCCTGCAGTACAGCAACTGCTCCCTCCATGTTGGTGCCATCTGCAAGCTTGTTGTGCATACCTTCCACCCCACCAACCTGGTCACCAGGAACATGTTCATCAGCTTTACGCACAGCATAAACCCCCACAGAAACCTCTCCTAAGCAGCTGTGTCAGACTTTGAACTCTCCATCACGTGAGCTCAACAATCCAGCCAGCTCTTTGTTCATTTTATAGCCCCATTCATCTAGTCTGTATCTTCTCAGTTTGACTACCAAGCTATTGTAGAAAATTGTCAAACGCCTCCCTGTTCTTAGTATTCTTATCCACTCAGATGAATGTAAGCACCACTATTTCAAAACCTGTCATCGTGGTTAGGTACTATTAAATCCATTAACCAGTCTGGCGAAGAACATGGGCATGCTGTTCTTCCTTCTGTCCCCCACCCCCACTTGGTTTTGTGGTACCTGACGTCATTAGTCCTCTGAGAGTGCACTTCTCCCCTGACCCCTCTCCAAAATGCTACATAATCTATATCTGCAAATGTTAACAGAATACAAAACCAAAGCAGTGGCTCAAAGAGAAAGATATTAAAGGATAACTACCTTAATAGGGTTTGACGTATTATATCTGCTGTACTGTTATAAATGTCAAAGACATTACCAAAGTAGTTTTAGAGACTTGAAGCTCTAAGATATTCAGGTGTCTAGATCCCTTTGAAACTACTTGAAACACATCCATATCCATCAGAATCTCTGCTTCTGTTTCATAAGGCATGAAGGGGCTATATATATAACAACGTTTATTGTACTCAATGCTTTTTTTAAATCTACTTGGAGATGACATTCTAAAAGGCGCTTAAAATCAACTTAATGCACTGCATTAGCTGCCTGCTTTTTCATACATTAGGGTTTTTAAAAGAACTTGGATGTTCATGGAGAATTAGGTTTAGGTCTCCAAGAGAAACAGTACATCTGGATTTAATTGCTCATCTCTCTGATATTTTAATGAAGAAATTCCCTATTAGATGGTACGATTAACAAGCCCTTCTATGAAAAATAGCAAAACACATTTAAACCCCAATGATTTTACAGGCTTAAAACTCCATTTGATGAAAACTCCACAGCGAGAAATTATGAATTTTCTACATCAAATCCTAATAGACACTGTGGAAAAAATTAAAGGGATTATTCCCTAATTGTGTAAGTGTAATATTGAATTCAAAACTATTCAGAAAAACAAGTTCCATACATTATAAAAATGAAGTGGACCAATACTGTTGTCCCATACAAGTAAGAAATCATAAGAAACCCCAAATCACCCTTTTTGAGCATTCTCCTTTATAAAATACCACTCTCTTGATTTACCGTTTTCTAGCAGTTAAGAATATAATCCAGTGTTAACAAAACTACCCATGGTCAGTCACTGTCCCCTTTTAACAGTCTGACCTTATCTCTGATTAACTTCTCTGGCAGTGGATTTCTCCACACCATTTGGCTTCCTTAATAAATCCACAAGTTGTAAGTGCTTTATTTAAGGTAAGAAGCATCTACTTTCCACTATCTGATGTAAGCATCAAAATATATAATTCCTGAACATTTCACATGCATTCCAATTTGCTCCATTTATTCTTTCCGTAGTACACGATTCACCTAATTTCATTAAACTGAACTTTTGAAATAAGTAGAAATGTTGAAGTGCTGGTACTAAACAGAAGTACAGGGAAGGATGCCTATTCCACCATACCATAAGAAAATGAAACAACAAACATTGTAAGGTTGTATAAGCAAATATTGTCAATTCATACAAAAAGTGTGCCTTTTTGAAGGCATCTGAAGGATGCTCCTTCCAAAACCTAAGGAGCATGCACGCTCAACTTTATTCAAAATCACTAGCCTTTTGGATAACAGCTGATTGACAGCTTAAGGAAGAAAGGAAGAAAGGAAGAAAGGAAGAAAGGAAGAAAGGAAGAAAGGAAGAAAGGAAGAAAGGAAGAAAGGAAGAAAGGAAGAAAGGAAGAAAGGAAGAAAGGAAACCCACCAAACTCAGAAAATTGTATTATCGATTGTTAATACAGAAACAATTATGAAAAACATGTAGAAAAAAACAACGATCAGACACAGTATTTAGCTACTCATAAGGTAAGAAAAATTCCAGTTAACGTTACAACATAAATCATCTACTATCTACTACTGTTGTGCCAAAAGAACTATAAGATGAGGCCTCCAAGACTCATTTTGTCTTATTTACACAATGCCCAGCAAGCCAAGAGTTAAGTACAGCAAGGACACATTCTCCTCTACGTGACTAAAATAATACAGCTGGACATTCATGAGAAGACAAACCTGAGATTAAACAAAAACCACTTGTTACAGACAGTTTGCAGGCCTTCAATATTGTGATAGATATTTAATAGCTTTAAGAACTGAGGACAAGAATTTTAAAAGCTTTTACCAGAAATGATAGGCATCATTGGTGTAACTCAGAAATGGTATGTAGAAAGATGGAGAAAAAAAGATAGCTGAGGACTATGTCTTAGAAGCCAAAGGAGAGCCATGCTTCCACTAACACAGGCAACTACTAGGCCGGCATATCCAGGAGTTTGAAGTCGCATTACTTGTTCCAAGCAGAAAGCATTACAGACTTGGACAAAAAACATTTCAGCAGAGCTTGTGGAACAAAAGTACGATCCTGGTAAAGCTATGAAAGAGCCCAGCGAAAATGGAATCCAGTGCTTAGAAGACAGTGTTTGACTTAAAAAATGAGAAAGTGACACAGGTACATTGCAAGGGGTAAACCTGGATGGGAGATCAGATGGTGGAATGAAATACAGTCACTAAAAGGAGGAGAGAAGACTCCAACAACTACCTTCCACAGCTGAAATGGCAGACACACCAAAGAAAAACAACTCATAAATGAATGGCAGCCAGAAAAACTAGAGGTGGAAGAAGGCAGATAACCCTGATAATTCCTTCTTGGGGAAGTAAAAAAAAAAAACAAAAAACAAAAAACAAAAAAACCCCAAAAACAAACCCTAAGAAATTCTAGACATACAGATTCAAGAAGGGAGAAAGGTTTGCATGGTGCACCTGAAGTGACAGGAAAACTTGGTTTTGTAAAAATGAAACTCAGTTAGGCTGCGGGGAAAACAAAAGAAGAAAAAAAAAAAAACATGGGGTAACTGAAGAAGAATTTACATGAAGTAAGACCACAGCAGTCACGGGGTGTTCAGACAAGCTCTACAGTTCTTTTATGTCATCAACAACCCCGGGATATGTTAGGGCTGGCTTTCCTCAAAACGAAATACTGTTCTGTTTCATAGCAACACTTTCCAGGTGAAATTCACCTATGCCAATCTCAGATGCAAGCCTCAGAAATCACAAGAAAAATCAGAGAATTAGTTGCACTTAAACCAACTCTTATTTGGGTGTATGGGTAACAATCTTCAGCTCTCACCTCCTTTTGTAATCATCACAGTATGAAAAGTAAAATACTTATTTTTAGGTTTTTGCTTTGTGTTATGCTTATAAAAATCAATAGCAATTATTGTGAAAGAAACAATGGTATTTTTAGTATTCCTTATGATTAAATTGGGAAGCCTTGATCAACGTTGAAACATCTTTGGCTTCTCTTACAATACACTACCATCCCCAAGGCAAAGTTGCACTTGATGTAATTACAGAAAAGCAGCAGTTCAAAGGTACTAGAGTTGCTTTAATTAACAAGATTATTCTCTGCTGCAGTTCTCATCTCTGGTTGTGCTCCTACTAGCCTATTGTCATCCATAGTCAAAAGGAGGTTGCCAGTCTGACATACCTTTTTTTTTTTTTTTCAATTTTAATGCCAGCAGATCAAAATGGATGCTAACCAAGTCAGCCAAGCACAAAGTAAGTGGCCTAAAAAGGTCACTACTCATTAATCTGATCACAATATAATAGGAAATGAATAAATGCCCTTGAAATTTAGCCCAGCAGAAAGAAGTAACATTCAAGTCACTAAAATTTTTAATTCATCAACACTTCTGGCACGACTCATTACTGCTAACAAAGGCCAAAGAAACAACAGAATGAGAAACTACCCTGGCTACAGTAACTGCCAAACACAGAAAAAAAATAAACTGAAACCCACTGACCAATGTATAGCTTGATATTTATAATTCTAACCAATAGAAGCCACAGAAATTAGTGCGTAAACTACGATCATTTAAAGTAATATTAATAAAAGGGTGTTGAAACTACCTTACAGAAGTCTCATCAATTCACCCGTTCAGGGATTTCTCTCCCCACATTTGGACAACACTGAAAAACTTACACATGCAATTACTAGGCCAACACAAGGGTACAAGAGAATTGCAAATGCACCATGTTTTTCGAAAAGTAATAAATGAAAAAAGTCACAAGAAATAAAATTCAGTTCCATAGGCCAAAAATCCATAAAAAGGTAAATAATTTCTCTGTGTTGCAATATAGCTGAAGGAATCAGAATAATTTACCTGCTTTGCTATGAACAACAACAGCTGAAGACAACACTTTTAAAAAAGATAATTCCTCTCACCAGTGTTCCCCTGCTAGGCACTCTCCTCTTCCCCAGCCGCAAACTCGAGTTGTGTCACTGACAAGGTCTCTCCACACAAATTCAAAGGCAAATCTAAGATTTCATGTCTTCAGCATAATCACGCTTCACACATGCTCTGTTAGACGTATCTTCAAAATACTGAATACTACCTACCAAAATATCTTCCTCAGCAAATGCTGATGCTGCAGACGCTCTTGAGATACTGTCATGTAAACTACAACACATAGCATCTTCATAATGCTACTTTTGTCTGCCACTAAGAACTGGAAAGACAGTTTCATGTTTACAGAAGATTAATATTTCTAGAGGGTTTTGCCTTATCTTAGAATTATACTTTATTACAAGCTACTTATATTCTTCTAGCAGATCTCTAATCTCCCATTGTCTCATTACTATCCTAGAATTTCACCAAGACCAACTCCTCTGTTTAAATTACTACTTCTTTCTGCCAGCTTTTGGTCAAATGGCCAGGAATTACAGTATTAATATAAGCTCATCATCAGTGGTTACATTATTATCTTCTGTATCTCACGAGAAAGTTATATATATTTAATTTTCATTTATTTTGAATGGGGATACTTTTGATTTAGTAGTACTACATTATCTTGGTGCTCTTTGAAGAGCTTATCCAAGCCAAGCTTCCACAGTTCCACCTTCTACCTCCAGTCTGATAACCCTACCCACAGCAAGCAGAAAGCTGTTAAAAGCTTGTCCAGCAGAAAACTCACCAGCAGAACAGCTAATTGGTTTGTTCAGCTAGGAGAAGACTGCCCTCATCGAAGCTTACAACTTTCTCAAGGGGAGCAGCAGAGGAGGAGGTGCTGATCTCCTCCCTCTGGTGACCAGCAACAGGACACATGGAAATGGAATGAAGCTGTGTCAGGGGGAGTTCAGACTGGACATTAGGGGGAGGATCTTCACTGAGAGAGCAGCTGGTCACTAGAACAGGCTCCCCAGGGAAGTAGTCACGGCACCAAGAGTTCAAGAAGCATTTGGATGCCTCCTCCTAGTCATATGGTCTAGTTTTAGGTAGTCCTTCAAGGAGCAGGGAGTTGGACTCCTTGATCTTTATAGGTCCCTTCCAACTTGAGATGTTCTATGATAATTAATCTAAATTGGATTAGAACATTGCTCTCAGCAACAGTGGTCACAGGTCATGGTTCTCAGGCACTGCTGGAGTAACCACCCCTTTGCTATTAGACTATAAGAACCAGCAGGAGCTTCAGAAGGAGGACACACCTCTGCAAGCCTCAGGCTGCAAGGAGTGCTTGGGACCCACCACTTGGCCATGTGGTCTTCTAGCCTGCAGGAGGTATGCAGCTGTTCCCTAGCTGCTGTGCCAGAAAGTGAAAGAGCTGTGGGAGGAAGTCACCCTGCACAGCATCAAAAAGCGTAAGAGAGATCAGCTGGTTCCCTTCTGAGACCCTGAACCTTCAGCTGTCACAGAGGGGCACGAAGAACCATCTTACCAGCCCATGAAGCTGGTAAGATAGGACTCCTATTATAATGAAGACTGGAAGGTGGCGACCTCTCACACTACGAGGAAGGCTCCTGCCCCACCCAGTGACTTGCAGTTACACAAGAGGTTCATTGTCTTTATAGCTGATAGGAGGCTGGGACTGCTGTCCAATGGAGCATCTCTGACAGCCCCACTCAGGACCACTAGAAGGAAGCAGGAAGTGATAGTAGCAGAAGATTCCCTGCTGCAGAGGATGGAAACCCCCCACGATCTGCCTTCTAGGGAAGTTTACTGCTTGCTGGGGGCTCATATTTGGGATATTGTGGAAAAGGGACCATGGCTCATCTGGCCCTCTAGGACCCTCTGCTGTTCTTCCATGTAGGCACCAATGACACTGCTGGGGTGACATGAGAAGTATCAGCATGACTACAGAGCTCTGGCGGTGGCAGTCTAGGGAACTGGTGGTGTTCTTGTCAATCCTGCTGACGTGGAGGGGTCTCAGAAGGACTTGAGAGACCCTGCAGGTTAATAACTGGTTGTGAAGCTAGTGTCAGCAGCAGGGTTTTTGTTTCTACAACCATGGGATCCTCTTTGAGGGTCAACAGCAACTTGAAAGAAATGGGATGCATTGACTAAATGGGGTAAAACTATGGCCAAACTATTGCCAGGGAGAGCCTTAAACTAGAAATTATGGGGAAGGAAGTGATTCCTCAACAAACAAGTAAAGAAGTTGGGTAGGCAAAACTTACGGTGATGGGAACAGAAGGGATACAGCAACCAAAAACCAGAGATGAAGTAAGGACAGGCATGTGAAGGAGGTGCTTGCAGAACAGCCTAATGGGGAAGGCTCTTAAACCTGTACTGGGGCGGGCATCGGCATGCTTGGGTGCCTCTCTGAAATGCTTCTAGACTCAGAGTGGGAACAAACATCAGTGCTGAGCAGAGAGGAAGGATAACCTCCCTCAGCTTGCTGTCAGGAAGAAAAAGAAGTCTGTGAGCAGTTATAGGGCTACAACCTCACTGGGATCATGGAGACATGGCAGGATATCTTACATGACTGGCATGCTGTGACAGAGTAATATGGGCTTTTTAGGAAGGACGGCCTGGGAAGGCAAAGAGGGCAAGTTGCCCTTTATGTGAGACAACAGCTGACATGTCTGGAGCTCAGCCTTGGGACAGGTCACAGAATCACAGAATCACTAGGTT
>NW_010544681.1:0-1341 GCF_000687285.1 Phaethon lepturus
CCTGCTGTAGCAGCACTAACTCTCCCCTCGCCCACATCCGGACGGGGCTGACTGCTGTCCCCATCCGTCATTTTGCCCAACCCATCAAATTCCTGCTCTGGGCTACCTGTGTTCCTGCGCCAGTGGCCGCTGTGCGCAAGCCCCGGGCCAAAAACCTTCCCACATCCGGACGGGGCTGACTGCTGTCCCCATCCGTCATTTTGCCCAACCCATCAAATTCCTGCTCTGGGCTACCTGTGTTCCTGCGCCAGTGGCCGCTGTGCGCAAGCCCCGGGCCAAAAACCTTCAGGGAGATGGTGGCAGCCCCCCTTGGGAGGTTTGCTAGGTTGCAGCCAGCGGTGTCGGTATTTAGGAGACGTTGGGGCTCGTGGTGTTAATACAAGCTTGCCTGCCCCGGCAGGAGGAGGATTCCCTACAGATAGAGGAGAAGATCAAATGGGGGGACGGCTTCGCTGTGGTCTACTCCGTGACGGACAGGTGCAGCTTCGATGAGGTCATGCGGCTGTGCTTCCTCATCAACCACATCCACTCCAGCCCCAAGCGGAGCAGCGGGAGCGAGCAGCCCCCCGTGGTCATCGTGGGCAACAAGAAGGACTTGCAGTTCGACAGGATGGTGTCCACGGAGGACGGCGAAAACCTCTCGAAAGCTCTGAAGCTCCCTCTCTACGAGATCTCCACCCGGGACAGCTATGAAGAGACCGTGGCGGTGTTCAACACCCTCTACCAGGAGCTCATGAGACAGGGGCATTTCTCCCCGGGCTCCTTCAAGAGGAGGACAGTGTCGAAGCTGATGGAGAAGATCCCCAAGATGCAAGCCAGCTCCACCTTGAACTCCGCGGGCCGGAGCCTCAGCTTTAACTCCTTCAGGGACTACATCCCTGAGTGAGCGTCCCCGCAGCAGAGGCGAGAGCGGCGGCGGGGCCGGGACCGAGGGATAGGTTATCCTGCTGTGAGCCCAGGGCTGAGGAACAGACCGTGGGGCTGTGCTGGCTACCAGGCGTGCTGGCTCCCAGGAGGGGAAGGTTAAGAGGTGGGGAGGGTGGGATTGGGGTTCAACAGCCTTTTAAAGCCCACAGGCTTTTACAAATGCGCTTTGTGTCAGCAGGGAAGATGTTCTTTGTCCGTCTTTCTTACCCCTTGGCTCCCTCCTCCTCCTCCTGCACGCTGAAGTCAATACCGAAGGTGGTTCGTGGTGACTTCGGGGGTGTTGGGTCGACCCTCACAGACTCAGTAGTGTTCCAGCGGGGATCAGACCCGGCACAGGCACCTCTCTCTGGCTTTCCCCGCTCCCCTAAGAAAGCTTGCTGGGTCTGTTTGCGCCCCAAAGCGTGCACCCACAAC
>NW_010544682.1:0-7500 GCF_000687285.1 Phaethon lepturus
AAGCCGTCGCTTGATGAATTATGGCTGAAACCGTGCATGAACGCCAGCAGATCAAAATGAAATACGGAAACGTAAAAGCTGTCCCCGTGGCGGTGGTTCCCAAGGAGGCGGAGGTTCGCTCTTGTCCCGGCTCGAGCAGTTCATCCCCCGTTAGTCACTGCCGGAGAGCCCAGGCAGAAGACAGCATACAGTCGGGGGGAAAAAGAAGCCAATGGAAATTTAGAAGCAAACTTCCCTACCCTGCAAAACCTCCCAAAGCCTCCCAGCGCAGCAGCAAATGACGGGGATGGCGAGGGAAGAGGAAAAAATGGGACTTGTTGCTCTTCTGGCTGCAGTTGGGTAACAGCAGTTTCCTCGCGCTTTCTGAAGTGTGAAGAGGATGTTGAACAGCAGCAACAAGTAGATAGAAATGATCAAACGTTATGGTAGAATTAAAAAACTAACAAGTAGGGGAAAAAATTAAAGAACAGGAAAGGTAACTTTGGTGGAACGGAAGCGGTAAGATTTTTAAGACCAGATTTTAGTGGTAAAGTTTTAGGACCACCATTGGTGTAAGTCTGTATCCCCAAAACTTGCTGGAGAATAATACTGAATAACATTTCTACCTTTTCAATCGCAAACAATTTTTTGGGGGTCGCTTTTAGCCTAAAGACAAAATCCTGAACTCTTTGATCTAAAAAGATCTTAATAAACCAACTGTAGTCCCTATAAATAACACTACTGGCATTACAGTTGCCAGTTTGATTTCTGGGCAGCAGAGAAGCCTGTGCTGCGTGAGCCAGGTTCCCTGTTTCTGAGGCGCTTAGGCTGTCTGTAACCACGCAGGGCGGCCTGTCGCACAGGATTTGTTCCCCTGTACATGAAGCTGGATCTCCAAAGCAGTGGTTGTGCTAACCTCGGGGCCTTATATAGCCCTTCTTGGGGATGCTGAGAGAGGGGGTCCCGAAGGAGACCAGGTGAGCTGGGGTGCAGACCGAAGGCAACAGGCCAGGAAGGCCCCCGGCGAAGGGAGGGATGAGGAAGTTACAGACAAAGGAAGAGCGGATAAGTCTAAAATGAAAACTGATCATACAATCTGACCTTAGGCAGGGAGATAGGCATTACTGAAATGGAGATCATGCGAGAGAAACAGAGTCCCTTTGTCTCTCTTCAGATTGACTCCTGTTCTTCAGTTGCATAAGAGTTTAACTGTGAGAAAGGGGAGGGCGAGGGTGTGTTCTGGGATTTGGAGTGCAGCCAAGAGCATTGCTCATTAATTATTTAAAAGGTCCTTTATTCCATTCAGTTTCTAACTGAAAATTAATAAAAAGAAACTACATCGTCTCCAATGCAGTCCATGAAATCGCTTTGTTAGGAAAGGCCAAAAAACCCTGTTCAGAAATAAGTTGTCGTAGGATCTTCAAGAGATGCAGTCCTCATTCCAAGTGTGGTCACATGCTAGTTAAAGGGCTTACTGCACTTAAAATTTCAGTGTAGAAAATATACACCACCACCACCACCTGAACTGCAGCACAGTGCAATAGTACCGTATTGCACAGTTGTGTTGTGATACTGCCCTACAGTGGTGAAGCAACCCTTTCTGAAACATTTCTTCAACATTTTTGTGAGCCCAGGATAATGTTCTTTTTGCTCTGTCAACAGGAAGGAAAAGAGACTTTTTCAGAATAAAAGGCATATACTGAAGTAGAGGCACAACGGACACATTCTCTACCTGTGCTAGATGGTTGCTCGATTGCCTGCAGTCAGGAAGACAGTCAGGTAACATTTCAACGCTTATGGAAGCACTGGCCATTTTTTATGAGGAGAGAACTGGGAGTGAAGTGACAGGCTGAGGCTGGAGGCCAATGGAAATATCCTTGAGAAAAAGGTTTTGGCTTATCTCCATCTAGTTAGCGGGCAATTTCCATCTTGTAGACGTGAGAAAATAATAGCATACTTGGAACAGACAGTGTGATTAACCAGTCAGAACTCCTAAGAAAATACCTGACCTGAATTTAATCTATCCCAAACCAAGAAAGAAAAAGTATTTTCTGCGAGTTGAGTAAGAAACATGTATACACCTCCTGTGCTTCATCAGCTCCTTTTTTGGCTTGTAATGATGTACAATGTTGTAAGATGTAGGACAAGTTCTCTGAAGGTGATTTCAGAGTAAGTATTATATTACCCTAACAGAAGGCTCAGAAAACTGTAGAAAAGCAAGTCCAGAACTTAACTAACATTCCAGTGAAATTGGATTGGAAAAACACCAAGCTGAGGCTTTGTGAAGCATAAGAGGCGATCCTAGTTCTTTACAGAAGGCTCAAATAAATACACCTTGTACAACAGATGTCTTTATATAGGTAGGAGAGGCTTCCTTTCCCATGACTGAAATTTGCTGTGCATCTCCTAGGTAGGATATTTGGATCTGCAGTCAAGAATTTCATTGTGATGGAGCTTATGGCTTCAAATAGTACATCTTAGCTTCAGTAAAGCATTTTCAGAGCAGGTAAAAGTTTTGTCTAGTGACAACAGTTGGACTTGTATGACTTCAACTGTAATTATGCTACAAAACTTACTGCTTAATTGAGTAGAAAAAGGGAACAGTCCATGGCACCAACTGCCAGTGAGAGACACAGTGGTATTAGACATTTATGATACTGGTAATTTCATCTGAATCTTAAAACTAGAAGTTCTTTTGTCTTTATATATTTATAGCTCTTTATTTTGATTGCAGTAACAGAAAATTAGTATTTTTTTTAATATATAAAGAATGAACAATACTCAAAGTATTTAATTTCAACTTTCCTTGGGCAGAAAACTTAGGGACCTGTAACAGAGCCAGACATTTGCTGAAGAGCCCTTTGCAGAAGAATCACAATATCCAAGCTTTCCCCACTTCAAGAAACAAGAGGCAAAGTAAGTCAGATCAAAACCAACAGTTTCAAGGTATCATTTAAGCTGTGATGAAACACTAAATATACCAGAAATTGATTTTGCAAACTAAAATTTACAACTTTGAATGGAAACAATGTTTGTTTCTTGGGTTTAACTGTGTTCTCCCATATGGATTTGTGTTTTACAAAGTTTCAGTGAAATATTAATAGATAAAACCACTTAGGTTTACCTGAATGTCCCTGAAAGATTTTATTATCCAGCAAATGAACACAACAAGCATATTTGACTACATTTTGTGTGTAAAATATTCTTGAGTCAGAATTCCCATCTAATGAGATTTCGATGAGGCAGTGACTGTGTTAAAGATAAAATTTTGAGCCAAATAAATATACTATGAAGGCCAGCCTCAGAGTCTCTGTGGCATGTTTTCAAGAAGCAGTAGAGGCATCCTGGAAAGTAGATGTGTGTGAAGAAGAGCCAGATCTAGAGAAATGGGGAAAACTACCATCTTTTTTACCTTTTTTTTTTTCCCCTCCAAAACAGAAGTGAAGGTTGTTTTCATAAAGGTTGGGAATGGCTCTTCCAAGGGAGTAAAGAATAAGCTAAGTATGAAATGCTCAAGTCTCAATCCCACCCAACTACCAAAATTTGTTGCTTGATTTTTTGATCAAACTACTTAACAACTATGTTTCAAGATTTCCTACCTAAAGAAGGACCGAATATAATACAGCTGATGAAATCATCCAACTTCATTTGGTTTCTTCCTAGAATAGAAGAAAAATCCCGAACAGAAGAGCCAACTTCCAACAAAACTGTTTGCCTTGTTTTTTAAAAATATCCACCCTGGTATTCTCTGTATGCTAAGTACCTCTGCTCCTTACCCTCTACAAATTCTTTCAGTGTAAATTTGTATTTCATAATCGTTAGCCCTTTACAAATCAGCCAATACATTCCATGAGAGACAAGGTAATAACTTTCAAATTGAGTAGGAAATTACAGCAGCATCAAGTTAGGCTAGTGAGTTTTGGCTAAGGAGTTCTTCTGTAGCAGAACCTCAAGATGAAGCATTTTTGTTTGTACCTTGAGATTCACAATTACCAGTAACAGTGTTATTCCAGATGTTGAACACTCTGACACTTTGCTAGGTAACTGAGAAGCATTCCAAGACAAAACAAGGTGGTTTTTAGGTTGCTGACATATTATTCTAGTCTCCTTCAAACATCAGCTTAAGAGCTGGAACTATATTTATATGCTGTGGCTTGCTTAAAAGTACTTGCCCCAAGTACTTTTCAAGATAAGCCTATAGTGGAAACATTTTTTTGCTGCAAAGCAAGTACCAGTTGATTTGCACACTGATCATTAACCTTACACTGCACTTAAGCACCTCCCAGTTCTATAATGTATGTAGCAGGTGCATTTTTTGCAGTTCCTTAGTTGGAGAATATCCCGGCCTCGTAGATAAATACATTCTCTGACCTTGAAAATTTGTATAAGGATCCCAAACTGGGTCACTTACCTGGGGAATGAAGAATTTCCCCCATAAAAACATTTTTCAGTGTCCAAGGTGATGGATTTGGGATGTTTATCTGGCTTTCCCTAGTTCCTTTGAACTTTCAGTGAGGTTGTCTTGTAACTTTCTTTCATAGCTCCTCTATTCTCTCTTATCAACCATATACGTTGTAAAAGTAGGTGGGGTGTGTGTGGGGGTGAGGACAGGAGAAAGTAGCTGAATCCAAAGGTAGCAGTTTTGGGGCCATGACGGTAGACAGAACAATTGGCTGTAAGCTCCCCGGTTTTAAATCACAAATAGGTTAACAAGAGCCGTTGCTTGTGGCAGCACTGGGCTTCCAGACTGTCTTACACAGATGAACCTTTGTAGCCCAGCAGAGTTTTGCCCTGTGGGAAACAGAACTCAAGGTTAGCACCAAAACTGAAATCTGTTACTTCATTTTGGATGTTGTGCCTTCAAGCAAAAAGAGAATGGAGATTAAAAATGCCGAGATACATATGAATCACCACACACACACTTCAGGAAAGACATGCGGTCTCCTACGGCTCTAGCTTAATACAAGTTTGAAATACCTTTCATTAATACTTTGAGATCTTACACAGAGTTGTATTTGGTTCTACTACCACGCAACCCCTTCATTTGTCTTTTTATGTATGTATGTCAGCTCTTCTGATCCTGCCAACACAAAACTGGTAACGTAGTGAAAAAGAACTAGAATAGGCTCCCTTTCCCAGTAGCCCTGCCGTCACAGGCCCGATGCGGCAATTCATAACCCTTACACGGCAGCTCCTTCCTCTGCCTGGTCTCCGCTGGCACTGTAGCGTTTTAGTTGCAAGAATGATACAACTCCAAAGCTCTATCAAATACCAGAAAACCACAAATAGAAACACTATACTTCACTATTTAACATAAAATTCACAGCCTAAAAACATTAGTTTGCATAACAGAACTGAACCGAGAGAATTCCCAACATCGCTACCTCTGCCCTAAGCTTGCTCTTTCTCCAAACTTGAGTTGTAGTACATTAAAAAAAGTATTAGCCAACTACTTCAATAAAATAACTGGATAAACGAAAGTGAAGAGACCCATTAATATTTTAATTTTGAATTTGTTTATGTTTGTCTACTGGTACCCCAGCCTTAGAAAGCATGTTATGTTACATAAAAAACCCCCCAACATCGGCATCTTCTCCCTCAAAAATGTATCATTCTCTCTCTCTGTATTTGGGACAATGCTTAAAGGCTTTATTTTGTCCTGTTATTTAAAATAAAGATTTTTGAGGCAGACTTCCTAAGTGAAAAAAATTACGAAAACCTATAAATTTTCATTTGGTGAGGCTTTTTTGTTATTGTTAAAAAGAAAATTATCTATTACATATTTGTTCAGTTACCCCTTGTTACAGAGGTATCCGTGAGCACTTGCTGCTGTTAACCTAGAGAAGAACTCCCTATTTTTTCCACAGAACCAGGCTAAGTTTATAGGACCCAGAAATTAGAATAAAACCCACCTTATTTTTTGTTTAATGCAGTGAGAGATTAGTTTACCTCCCCACCTCCTCTCAAGTTGCTTTTCCAAGTAGACTTGTGGTTTAAACTGCACCCGTTTTGCTCAGCTCAGCACATTAAAAGTAGACAGGGTAAAAAGCAGCTTTAACTTTTAATAAGATGAGAATCAGGGTTGAAAACAATTAATTATGAAGCCAGTACTCATGGCTGAAATGTTAGCAATTTCTGCAATACAGTAAAATACTCTAAAGCAGTTTACCTACCTAGTAACTGAAACACATCCACTCACAGTATCTAAGCTAACTGGTTATGAACAGGATTAAAATAGGTTCTCTTGGCATTTCTATCTTGTCAGTCACCAGAGAGATCTTTCAGTATAACGGCTGTCACCAGCAGAGGTTCAGAAATCCCCTTTGTAACTTATTTTATTTACAAAGACACTTCAAAGTTTGTCCCAGAACAGAAAGACTTTTTTCCCAATGGGTGAATTTTCAGAACTATCAAGCTGAGGAAGAAGGGTACAGTTTTGGTTTTGGACAGCAAACAGGTATTTGCTTGTAAATACTTTTCCTGTTATACAAACTCAACATGTATTTTAGGGACGAGGACCTGTTCCTGTGTGAGATTTTCACTGATAGTAATCGATGGCCCTGATCCTGCTTCTTACAGTTAATAGGATGAGTGCCAGCATTGTCAGAAATACACATAGTGTATCACATACAGTTGGGGAAAGAAGAGAACTTACTCTCTTCCAGAAAAAGTTACACAATTTTATAACTTATAAGAACTTTATCAATCTTAGACATTTGTATAGCACCAATCACCAACAGTATTCTCACTAAGGCACTGCACTGGTACCCAGCTGTCACGGGGTCTGTCTCCAATCTGTGGTCAGTAACCACGTTTCTAGCTTTTGTTTTTCCTGATACATAATTTTTGACATTGGAAAACAGGGTTAGAACACAGAACATACTACATCACTTACAGGAATACTGTGCCACAGGTACAAGGTGCTCAGATTCTGAAGTGATGAACATTAATATTTCTGTGCACAGATTTACTGGTAAAAGAAAATTATCCTGCAGGTATCAATTATGTACAACACACTGGAACAGGATTAGCTTCAGTTCCTCTGGAGTTAATGACATACACCAAGTTAAATCCTATCCTCAATGCCATGATTCAAAATAGTTTTTAGATAAATGAAGATAAGCCCTCAGGGCTCCTGTCTATGACAACTGATCCACCAGGCCTTCATATACTTTTTCATCAAAGTCTGCTCCTACCAACTTACAGAGCTCCAGTTTCTGCCTCTAACAGAGCAGGTTTTGATGCTTTCGGAAGCAGATGTATTTTTTTTTAGTCTGTAGTGGATTTACCTCTCCACATTATGAAAAAAACCTCTTCAGGAGTTATCACTATTCTGCTGCATCACGCTGGCTGCTGAATATGTGTACTGATGTACAAGTTACTAGAAGTTCTTGGGTTGAAATAAGTTACTGCAAATGCACAGTAGCTGATTTTGAAACCACAACATCTCTACAATTTATTATTATTTTTACAAAATACCCAAAGTGATCAGACCATATTGTAGGTTACTGGCTTGCCAAA
>NW_010544682.1:12500-22819 GCF_000687285.1 Phaethon lepturus
GATGTATTTGTGACACACTGTACTGTGGTCTACGCCAGCAAAGGAACAGGATTTTGGTATGATGAAATTATTAATATATTAAATGCATAAAAGACAGGATTCTCTCATTATTAATACCTAAAATTTAACATTATGGTTTGTCTGAAAGACAGTGAATGTTACATCTACTTTAGAGTTTTCAAGTCTTAATTGAAATTAGCAAAAACATTAGAAACTTGATTAACAAGGAAGTGATAAGCGGCTAATAAAAACTAAAAATCTTACCATCATCTGGTGTAGTGTAGCGAGCAAATTCTGGAAAGTAGTCTTCGATTTTAGATTTCCCTGCCAAAACTTTCTCTGCTAGCAAATCTTGTTTATTCAGGAAAAGAATTACTGAAATGGTCCGTAGCCACCTGTAGAAAATTGAAACCAAACACTCTTGAGAAGACACAGCTAGGATCATACAGCAAAAAGAAACTTAATCCAGTGCTGGAGACAACAGTCATATGACACACTATAATAATTTTGAAAGGTTCCTTTTATACCCAAATCCAATGGTGTAATTCTGTGTGTACACACCCTGAGTTCGGTTGCCTACTTTCTGCTGCTAGTCCAAATACACCAAACAGGTGAGCGTGTCCACTTTTTAATGTGCTACTCTATCGCTGCTTCAGTTACTTCAGCCTACCGGTTTGTAACTCCTCCGGAGTTTTCTTCAATTAGATGAGTGTATTAGACGTTAATGTAACAGGTAGGCAGTTGAGATCAAAGACTAGGTTGGACCGCTGTGAGAAGCAACCACCTCGGGCTAGGCTGCTGTTGTGGGTCAACCCTGGTGGCCGCAAAGCAGCACACAGCCACTTGCTCACTTTCCCCCTCAGTGGGACAGAGGAAGGAGAAAGGAAAGATAAAAACTAACTTTGGTTAGTTCGGGTCATCTGCCCACTTGGGTCCCCTCCCAACCTACTCTGCACCGCCAATCAACTTGCTGGAGGAGGCAGAGTGAGAAACAGAGAAGGCTTTGATGCTCTGCAAACCCTGTTCAGCAACAGCTACAACACGAGTGTGTCATCAGTACTGTTTTGGTCAGAACCTAAAACACAACACCATATGAGCTGCTATGAAGAAAATTAACTCTATCCTAGCCAGGCCCAGTACCCAAGTCTTGACTCTAGTATAAGATAGGATTACTAAGTTAAGATATGAACAATGAAACTTCAATTCACAGACCTGTTGTTCCAGATACTCTTGAAGAGGTTTAGTGCTTCTTGAAGCCGATTGGTCTGATTGTCCTCTCGTATAACCATGTTGTAGCTACTGCTCGCCACCACAAATATGATTGCAGTCACATCTAAATCAAGAAATATCCATTAGTTAATACCAAACTTCAGCAGAAATATCCAGGAATCCCAAAGTTCAATAAAAAGCTGCCAGACTTTCAGCTTTCTGAAGAGAACAGGCTGGAATGCTATTGCTGACAGCTTTCTAAGTACCAGAAATAAAAAAAGAAAGTGAAGAAACCATTAAATATAGGAAAGGCAGGCCACAGAACAGAAGCTGACAGAATGACAGAAAATGTAGGAAAGAAAGGAACAGGAGCAAGAGAAAGAAACTGAAGAAAGCTAAGAGGAGACTTTAAAGAAGATTTAAAAGGTGTGAAGAAATTTAGAGAGCAACTCTGAGCTATCAAGAAAGGACAGGGAGGCCCTTGGGGGAAGACCTCAGGACAAACGGCCCTTTGATCTGCATGAATAGTAATAATTAAAATAGTAGACTGCTGTGAATTCATAGTTAATTGCTCTAGTCCTCCTATAGTGTACTATACTGCTTAGAGGCCCCTATCTCTTTCCTGGGAGATATTCCCAGGCTCACAGAATCCAGATCTCTCTTTCCGTGTGGCTCTGCTGCTCCAGACCCCTTAGCCTGACTTCCAAGCTCATCTACCTCAGACATCAAGAGCAGAAGAGATGAGTCAGATCAGGAGGTAACAGGAAGGAGAAGAGGTAAAACCCAAACAAATCTGTTATTAATAGCACAGAAGAAAATCTTGCACCGTAGTTTCACACATATATAAAGTGTTCAGGTGATACTCTATGACAGTAACTGTAGCAAAATACAATGAATTCTAAGTTGCATCTACTTTATCTACTCTGTAGGATCTCATTGTAACTTCTCTACAAAAAAGACAGACTTTTGCATAGCTTCATAAATATTTTGTCCAAACAACGAAGAAAAAGACAAAAATATTTTGACCAACTCTAGCTTCAAGAAAACTTGTATGGAGAAGGTTTCACATCTAAACGGAGATACAGAGTAAAATAAACAGCTGTAGTGAGGGTACGTGCAACACTTCAGGATACACACAAAACTACCTAATTTAAACTGTATGGGAGTTAAGAATATGATCACCTGAACAAAGCTGATGGGAACATCCATGTTAAGACTCCAGATCTTACAAAACGCCTGCAGACGTTTCAGGTCTCTGTCTAGGCTGGTGCTACGTTAGCATTCGAAGGAACCCAGCCTATATGCAGGTTACTTAAATGAGGGTATTTGTTTATATGTTTTCAGTAAGGGCCTTCCCCTTAGGGCTGTTTTTCAAGAAATTATACTAATACGCGTGGCTCCCTAGAAAAGTGCAGATCTAAAAACTCCAACACAAGCTTTTTTGACAAGGGCATTTTGGGGCTACACTATACAATGCTGTAGTAGATTACATACTGTATGCGACACCGTGTCTAAGAAGACAATCTCACACTGCATTAATGGGCTGGTGCTGATTTGGAAAGACGCACCTATGGCATAGCAATATGGCTGCAATTATGTGCAAAAATAGGATATTCTGATTTTATGCATATATTAATTATCCTGTAATTTTACATTTTGTATATGCATGAACATATGTAAACCTTCACTCGGAAGACAGAATATAGCTTGGAATTTAACACTCACGTAGCTGGCAAATAATGCATGAACCCACCACCAAAAGATCCCTAATTAAATGAAGAGAGGGAAGCCGAAGAAAATGGACAAGCTATGTTAAGTTATGAAACTTGAATTCCATTCCACCTACATTCTCCCCGAAGATACTCTATGCAGTTACAGAATTTTTCATGTCAAGAAAAATTCCATCCCGTATGACTGTTCAGGTAATTCCTTATCAAGCTACATGGAAAAGAAGATGGCTTTCACACAGTGAGAAAATAAAGATTGAGCATTAAAATTTTGCAGAGAACTATTTTATAAAACAAACATAAATTCTAATCGTACCATTAAAACACTGGATCCATTTTCGGCGTTCATCTCGTTGCCCTCCAACATCAAACATACTAAGAAAAAAACATAAATTGAGTCAGAATACATTTTGTGTTTGGGTTAGTTTCTTTTTTCCCCCAAATGCAAACAGAAAAATATAAGAAATTTTAGGACTTCCATGTCATAGAGGTAAAAGGAAATGAGGATTATGAGAACCTGAACAGGTAACAGTCCACCAACATATGCACGCAGAGCTTTCATCACAAAACAGAAGTATGTTTACTTTCACCAACACCTGCACTTGAACGTTAAGAAGTATGTACATCGCAGATTCATTTTCACCCTTACAAGCTAAGACATTAAAAAAAAGTCCTACAACAAGTCATTTGCTGAAACAAGTATCACAGATCTAAAGTCAACAAGACCAGACTAAAACTCAGCAGTTTTTGTTTGGGACAAGCTTTCTAACCTGGGACAGTGAAGGGGACATGCGTTTTCCGACTTAGATATGTAAAAAGTTTTTTGTCAAACATTTCACTATATAAACTAGTAATGAATTAAATATTCAGAAAGGGTCTTTGTAAAAATAGATTTAAAACATTTTGTTCTTTGAGTTTTAAAATCAAAGCAGAAAACTGCACATCAATTTTAATTTCTTTTAAAAGCCATACTAATTTTAAAAAATCATAAAATACTTGCTTTCTATTAAACATCAACTTGATAAATACAGTAGTCTCAATGACTGTATGGTAGACTGTCCTCCAATTTACCCTGGTACTTGTCTGCATTGTATTAAAAAAATAAAGGAAAAAAATAGAAGAAAAAACCAAGGACACTTACTGAAAATTTACTTTATCCACCTGAAACTTGGTTTCAAAAATTCCTGATGTCAAAACTCTGCATCTGAGAAGATCCTAGAGCATAAAGGGAAAGTCATTGATTCAACACAGATACTTCGTAATTCTTCATATATCCAGCAACAGAAATAAAAGCCTTTTACCCTGTGCTGACAGCATATGCTGTACCGCAAAAACAGGGAACAGAGTGTTATGAAGCTGCATTTAAGGTTTTGATCTTGAACACGCATGCACACATATGGGTGTGCTCAACTTCTAAAGTACATACACTTCCACAAGCAGGTTGCAAGTGCCAGGCTTGGAATACGAGGAAACATTTACAGGCCACTTAAAGCAAACGCAAGTTTTCAGAACAGCACAGACCCATCCCTAGAGATTAGATGATGCATTCATGGATTTCAGCGGGACGGTGGCACACAACAGGTTCTTCAAAATACCACTAATTAATTCCCAACCCCAGAAGGTAGATCCCTCCCTGAACGGTTCAGTGCTTGGCTATTAAAAGAACTGTCTAGGTCTCAGAATTTTCCATTTTTTCCTTCAAAGAACCAGGAGCTCAACCCCTTAAATCTTACAAGAATGGGGCTTTTCAAAGATAAAATTTGAAATTTCCTGTAGAGACAAAAATGATCATCAGAAATTGTGAGCTACAAACAATTGAAACTGTTATAAGCGCTACAAAATCCTATTAAAAACAAACCGTATTGGCTTTTATTTACTGTGTATTGCAAAGCAGAGACAGCCATATACACTGCCTAGCAGGTAACTGATGTACAAGAACCTAATTTGCATCGGCTGCAGACTGAGTACGCAGTCCAAATATAACTAACTACAAAATACCACTTTGAATTCAACTAAAGGTTTCATAATTTAGGACTTGGAAGTTTTTACATTCTTCACAATGGGTCTAAATGGCAGATAAATTGTAACATTTGCAGCAGACGAGATCATGTAAGTGGAACAGACTGTAAAAAACCCTATAGCACAATAAAAGCTCTGTTCTTACTATATAGGAACCAAACTGGTTAGTCAATGTCAAAACCACATGAAATCCAAAGGTTAGACAACACTGTTAAATCATTAAACAAAATGGCTACATTTTAACATCAATTTTATGATAGTAAATTATTGTTGTCTGGCTGTTTTAATACTCATATTGAAATATGCATAGGTTCAACCATTGTTCTAACTTGTGTTTGAAACAGTTTGAAAATTTGAACGCCCCAATAAAGAGATGCAAATTTGGAAAATTGGACTCTCTGGGGCTCTGCATCTCTAGAAATCATAGAAGTATGATGTTAAAAAAAAAAAAAAGTGGTGATTCGATTATTACACTCAGGAGTTCTTTTAGGACAAACATGTATGCTTGTGGGGAGTTTCAAGGCAATCAATGGTCCCAAACAAGCACTGTAAGTACTTGTGCTTTCTGTTACTTACAGAAGTATATACTTATTTTATTTAAGTAACTACTTAAGCACTCACCTGACTTAAGGAATTGTTATAAGTAAATTGTAAGTACTACACTTAATACTATATACGAGGTGTAAGTAAATACAAGTTAAACTCCTGACAGCCTTAGCCTCCAATATAGAACTGATACTTGTTTTAAAGTTTCATATCTGAAGATTAGTTGCTCCAAACTTCAAATATAATAACCTACATTTTTAGTATTTTGTTACTTGAAAATAGAATTATTTTAGTGATAAGAACACCTCATTTATTAACAAAACCTCAGATTTTTAAAAGGATGAATGATTAATTTATTCTTGAACAACTTTAAAGGATACAAACTGCTCTCACTTCATCAGTACTGTCTGCAGAAGTTTTGGGACATTAATATGTGTTTTGGTTATTTATCCTGTCGAAGTATGCTAGATGCTTAATTGCATTATTAATGGGCAGAAAGTTAGGAATATGCATGTGATTGTGGATTAGGACTTTGGTCCTAAAAAGAGCCTCAGATTATCTGTAACAAAATGAAAACTACAATTCCTACTCTGATTAAAAAAAAAAATAATCTTCTAGCAAGGTTATTTTTACAAAATCTGGTTTACAGTAGAAGCCAGTGGGGCTGAGAGGATACCAACCAACTGCATCAAAGAACGTGCACAACTGTTATTCAGCAAGGAGGGCAAAACATTATACATTACTCATTCAAATGAATGTTTGAGTTTTAGGTCACAGAATCATGATTTAAGTCTTGAGTCTAGGCAGATTTTCATTTCACAGTACATTTACATGTATAAACATAATCTCAATCCAAATGACAAATTTTTACTAGAATACTAAATATGTACAGTACATGGCAATACCTGTGTTAGTGCCACAAATGGCAATTAGAAAATTAGTATGATTGTTATCCTTAAAGATGGAGGGGGAAGATAAATTGTGTAATTTCTTAATGAAACTTTCCTTACCTGGTCAGATGGTGTATACTCATTTTGTTTGACTATGTCAATCTTGTCTAGAAAACTGGGGAAAGGAAAGAAAGAGAGTAACTTTTCATTCTCAAGTAGACAAACTATCTAATGCGTTAGTAACTGACAGGTTCCCAGATAAGATTTGTTATATTTTGATGTGCTCAGATTCAGAAAATGCTGAATACATTTAAATTGCTCAGCATATGTGGGCTGGTATGTGAAACATGCCTTTCCTAGCACCACCCAGCAGAGGGCCAAGTCCACAGTTTTATTAATCAGGTCTGGTCATCTCGTTCCAACCGCCTCCCCCTCTGCTCCCTCCGCTGACAAACATACAAGTAATTTAGTGTAGGTAATTTGGTCATGTAAGTTGTACAATATAATCTGCTACTGCTAACAGTAAAGCAATGACTGAAATAAATCGCCTACATGTAACTTTCCTGAAAGTAAGATGAGTATTTTTAAAAAATTTATTGTCACTATAATTCTTTTAATAAATTAAATCCTTGAACCGATTTCATGACAAGTGAGAGGGAATACCAATTCTTCTGTCAACTGTTGGTACCAATTTTTCAGCTTACTTTCTGGAGAAGTAGCAGTAATAGGCCAAATGGGTATAAAAAGATGTATTTTATTCAAATTCATTAGGCATTACCTAAAGAAGATATCCTGGAGTCTTTAAAATGTTTTTACCAATTAACTGTAACCTCCTAATCATCTTTCACTTCAACTCATAGGAGCAAGAATCTCAAGGAACCAATTTGTTAACTCTACTTTATGGTGGTGTTACTATGAGACTCGAAGACGTAGCGAACCAGCAGCTTCAGGACGCAGATTTTATGCTGTTCGCAGCCCCGATCACACTGTCCAACACCAGGGCTTCACCATGCCCAGACACCTTCCCGTTCCGCACGACTGGGAGATCTAGCATGGCTTCTACAGTTAACGTTACCCATAACATTCACGATTAACAGAAGTCTTAAAACCAGTATACTTAAAGTATCCTTTTAAATTCCTTGCATGAATTCTTTCCTTTATGAAGAAAAGTCAGAAAGAAAAGGTGAGCTTTCCCTTCGATCCCTACACATAGGTGGGTACACCGAAAGTGCATTGACTACAGTCAGAGGCAAAAGTTTAAGGGGGGGAAATGCAGCCATGTCCCAGATTTCCAAATCAGAAACCAAACCCCCATTAAAATCAGCAAGGGTCTTAGCCCTCAGTTTCAGCCCCGGCTTCCCAACTGAATTTCTAAAACACCTCATGAAAAGCAGGGGAAGGAGGAAAAAAAAAAAAAAAAAAAAAATCACTGTATGTTTTAACAGCAGCTTCAGTGTAACGCACTTCTCACCAGGAACTAGATGCCCATCTCGTTTCAGAGAGAAATGAAAAGTAGTTTTTGTTCGGTCTGAATTACAGAATTTTAAACACATTAAATTGTATCTTAATAAACATGCTACTGAAAACGTGAGACAAAGCGTAACGATCAGTTTCCATCATGAAAGACGATGTGGAGACAGATATACAAGGATAAAATTGATGACAAATTGTGTTCTGCAATTTGCAAGCTGGATTTTTTCCTCACCTCTTCCAGACTGTTAAGTATTTTTTTAATCCAAAAGAAAAGAAGTAAAGCTCTTTGTTCGGTACACAGAGGCTGTGAAATATGTACAACAATCATTAATTCCAACCAGCACATTATATTCTACCCTAAGACCTCAGTTTCAGAATCATGTGGCAATTTCGTAAGTTGGAAGATGCTTGAAAAATGTTCAGAACATAGCATGTTCATAAAGATATACAGGCAATTACTACAATGACCCAGCCTTTCTGTACCAAATTTATCTAAGCAAGCATTTTATGCAAGGTTCCACAAGACATGGATTTTTCGTTTTGTTTTGTTTTTAAACACTCGGCTAATCAGCTTAATGGATTTTGGAAACCGACAATTAGAAAATAACAACAAGATATTGCTAAAACCTGGAACTGAAAGTACAAACCTCTTACTGTTGTTTATGCAGACTATTTTTAGGCCTATGATTTCCTTGAAAAACATCAGCCACATAGAAGCAGCAGTACTGTACTTGAGATGAATTCCAATAGCAATGTTCATGCCAGGTAAAACAAGTTTGAATGGAATAAACATTTCTTCTTCCCCCAAAACAAGTTCCAACATTCAGTAACATCTGATACTCCTAACAACACTTGTTCAAGAAGGAATCTTTCACTGTGTGATAGTTACCAGAAAACCTACCCTGCTTCCAGGGGCATTTTAGGGAAAATGGAGCAAAGCAATACGTTAAATGAAGACTTCCTCCTGTGCGTGCGCCTTTTCATAGAACTCTGCTCTAGCAACTTTAGAAAGGCCTAAAGATACTAAAAGCCACTTTGATTTTTTTGCTCAAACATAAAGAAAGGGGATTATTCAGCTGGTCAGCTGAAAAATAACTGGGTCTGTAAGGAGAAAAAAGTAGCAGAAATTCGATCTAGTGTGATACATCTAAAATAAGGAGCAACAGTGGGAGCATGAGAGTTCAGAAAAGATCAATACACTATGCTCAGAGACTTCTAAGTCAATGTTAGTCAAGACCAAATGATTTATCCAGTAAATTAAACTAATAATTAAGTCAGATGAGAACAAAGCCTAATTCAAAATAAAAACAAATTCACCATCATTAATTTCTATTTTTAATTCTTGTTATGCTGTACCCAAAACACAAGTGGGGCCACTTCAGTACTACTTCGTGTGCTGAATTCACTGCTGACATAGATTGTTCTAAGTCTACTGGAGATATGTCCATCTACTATGTCAACAATGAATTTCACAGGGAGAAAGAGAAATAACCTTGGTGAAATAATGCAAATAAAACTGTCAAACCACAAAACCAAATTTTTATATTGTGAGCAAGTCTTGCACCAAGTTACAAAGTCAGTTTTTTTTTTCTTCTGTAGAATTGTCCCAGAGATTATACAGGAAAGCTATTTTCCAGAAAGCAAATCCTGCATTCAGCATCACTGCCAATTCTCACTTAGGGACAGGTTCTGCACATGACTGAACAACAGGATCAGTTATTGCTCTGCAAAATACTGTCACTTAGTATAAGGAGCTTTTGACTGTGTTACAAAACATCAATGCTCCGCTGTAACACATGTTAAAAAAAGATTTTAAGTCATTTGTAGTCACCAACACTAGAGAAGAAGCATCTCTAGGACAGCAGCAGATGTGTCCCTGGGATATTAAAATGAAAAGTATTAATAAAAATTTAAAATAAAAAAAAAAGTGTTTTATTTTTCTGTGTCCCTTTCTTCAGCTTGGGGAAGGAAAACACACATGAAAAGTTTTGAACAGATCTCTCTGAAGAATCAAGTGTCTTTAATTTTAAGGGGTGCATTTAGGAGGCAGACTTTATACAGAGAGATACACAGAAGCTTTCCTTAGCTCCTGCAAGTCAAAGTAATTAAGTCATACACATATCCCCAGTTCTTTCCAAATTTTTCATAAGCTTATTATGTCAAAACCATGTCCCAATTTTCAGATCAAGATATATGCCAGTTACTGATTTATCCTGGAGTTTTTTCATACAGAGAATGTTGTTTTATCCCTGTGGGGGGGGGATTGCCTGGACGAACAACGCTGCTGCCGGACTGAGAGGTGCAGCCTGCACTCCTTTTCCCCACTGAAAAGGTAGAGAACACATCAGATCTTCCACCTCAAGAAACCACACAACTTCACTGTTTTGGGAAGAACGGGGAGGGGGAAATCAGACTGCCTTCCCTCGAGCATTTCCTGACAGTTCCCCCCCCCCCC
>NW_010544682.1:22850-25842 GCF_000687285.1 Phaethon lepturus
TTTTACTCTGTGATCTGACAAAATGGTTGGCAGACAGGAATTTTTTTTGCTTTGTTTTCAGTCTAGAACAACACTGGAAAGGTCTCTTCAAACTGACAACACACCCATATTTGAAGAGCTTTATTTCCACGAGATTGGTTTTTTGTCAAGTCGTAACCTGAATTTGTATACAGATGTCTCTCTTAAGACATATTAAGATACCATCTTTAGTGTCAGTAAGACACTGCAAATTAAGAATTCAAACTTTCAATCCCAACTGAATACAACATTTGTTCATAACTTCTAATCCTCAACAGCGCTACTGGAACTCTGTATTTGTGAAGTTTCTTGCCTCTGAAAGCCTCAAGGTACCTTACAGACAGTAAATCACACTCACAACTCCTGCCTGCCTGCCTTCATGCTCATTCCCTGCCCCTGCCTTCGCGCCCCGGAACGCACACCTTGCACCAACCTGGTTTAAGGCAGGCACACGGGGAGTGAGCTAATGGCCTGCAGTCCCTTGAGTCAGTGGAAATGGAATTTTCATTTCCTCTGAGTCATGTGTTTTTATCAAGATATCACTAAGAATTAACCAGAATATTACAAAGAACTATCAAGATTTTACTAAGATTTAAAGTTGTATTTACGCTGATCACCTCTATAACAAGTCTTTACAGTTCAGGTTTCTGTGTCTGAAAAGAAACTGGCATTTGTTTACTGATCTTCCTAAAGAACAAACTGTGCAAGTGCCCAGCAGATTTTTATTTATTTATCTATACCCTCTCAGGCCTACAAAACTAACTCAGACCTCCCTAAAATAGTTTTAAGCTGAAATTTAATTCGATATTACTAGTGTTTATAAACAAAAGTGTATTTTTTATTTCTCAGAACAGATCATGCTTTACTTCTACTTTACTCCCTTTTGAGTCCTTGCCATAACCCTTTACCTTGTTCAGCAACAGCTTTCTAAAAGCTAAACAGTTAACTATTCGGTAAGTTCTTTCTTCAGCTATTTTGTGTATGCTGAAGCCAGAGTCACAGGATTAGTACAAAGATAGAATACTCTCTTTAAAAGGGTATTGGAGCTGAGAAATACACGATGCAGATACTGTAACTTCCACACCGTTTAAAAACACGTTAACGCAGTTAGTTTCCCAACCCCTGAGACGCCAGGTCTGTCACAGCGTCACGGCCACGGCCGCCGGCGGCGGACGGGCGGAACTCCAGGGCACCGGGTTATTTTCCGCTGCCCACATGCGTGTGCGCATCGACTGTGCCTCACGTCGGCCCGTTGCTGCTGGTCTTGGGAGCAAGCAGGATATTGGGCGGGGGGGGGATCCTATTCCTTAGACTGGTGATGCAGATTTCTTTTACATTTCAGCTAGTTTCTTTTGCAAGAGAAGCAGGCAAAGTTTACAGAAATGATGCAAATAAAATAAGCAAACATTCAAGCTGCTAGTATTTATGGTATCCTGCAAACATGGACAGTATATAAAACCAAACATGTAACGTTTTCTCTCAAAATCAAGTTAAAAATTAAAATGGGGACATTAGTAGACTTTTTTCTTTGTTTTTAAAGATACACTGATATTTTCTATGATTTGCAAAGGCGGAGTTTTCAGTGTTAAGGTGGTCACAGAAGACATGCCACAAACATGTTACTGGACAATGAAAAATATTCAGAAAGACACAGCCCCCCCGCCGCTAAGAAGAGAGAGGAAAAAATTTCCATCAAAACCTTTGCAATTATGTTAACTACTTCACAAAGAAAGTTAAGGGAAAAAAAAAGCCTTTGGAGACAGGCACATAGGGACAGTACTGTAACAAATACTGTTGGCATAATTATGAGAGCACTGTATCGCATATAAAAACATCACACACGCTGTTCCTGGAGCGAAATTCTGCATGTCAGTTCTCAGACGTGTGAACCCCATTCAAAACAAGATTTATATTGGAAATGAACTTCAAAATGTAGTAAGACTTGAACAGAAGTAAACCAAAAGACAACTCTTTAGCAAACTTTCCCAAGAAGCTACAAGTATTTTTTTTTTGCAATTTCAGGTCAAACGGTTATTACAATTTCCTTATCGAAGCAGCAAGTCATACAAAAAGATTTCTAAACAGTCTAAAGCTGGGAATTTAATTACAGACAGTACTAATGCATACATATCCCAGCGAAGTGATTTTGAGAGCGGCCCGGCTGTAATTGCAGAAGAACCTCGCAGCATTCCAGCCACTTGGAGGCGGAGGGGCACCATGGGTGTAATTTTGAAGCAAATAATGAGAAAGCTGAAAAGTATGACTCCATATATTTGGAATCATCTTGTGGTAATCAAGGTTACAGTTCCTTATATGGTGTGGAGAACATGAAGCACACACAAAAAATAGAGTATTAAAACTACGGGGTATAAAGAACTGCAACTATTGCAAAAACCCCTAAGCATGCCCCACCGGCCAGCCAGCAAAGCCCCTCACTTTTGTGTTGCCGTGAAATACAAACCTTGCCCTAAAAACAGGGCCGGTTACGCACCCAGCTTCCTCACTGCACCATTAAAAAAGCGTCATCCGCCGGGAGGCATGAATGAATTTCAGACAAATCCAGCGGAAGGCAAACCATCCCTTCAAAAACTGCTAGCGCTCGAAAAGAGAAATGGGGAAAAGGTAGGAGAAAAAGAAAAATCTATTTAAAGAGGTTGTAGTTGTCCTCCCTCCCCCCTCCCCCCCCCCATAAAGTTAGTCTGGCTTAGAGGATGCACTAACTTTCCCAATCAGTTTTACATTACAGCACAAGTCCAGAAATAGCTCCCAGCCGCCTTGGCCTCTAGCACGGTTGCCATGACAATGGAACCACAGTGCTATAAATAGCTCATCAGCACCAAATCTTGTGAGACACATCTGGAATGGGGCCAGCCCGGCCCCGGCCTGACAAATAAAAATAGGCACAGGCGGTTTCAAAGGCTGGAAAGGTACAAGCGCGGAGCGGCGGGCAGAGAAACGGTTTTGATTGCTTGTT
>NW_010544682.1:25959-26182 GCF_000687285.1 Phaethon lepturus
CGTAGTGCTTGTGAAACTGCAACAATGCAGCCTTTTGCCCAGGAGGCCACTAAAATAAGGAAAAACAGAAGAAAAGAGATCTTCAAAACTTCCTCCTCTAACTATTTCTGTACGTTTTTGGCTCAAGTGTATTTAAGCGGTCCCGTGAGTCCGACAGGCATCCCGGACGGGATCCCGCGCGGGCTGGAGCGCTTTGCTCCAGTTCAAATCATTCTCGGGCTGC
>NW_010544683.1:0-355 GCF_000687285.1 Phaethon lepturus
TCACCCTCAAATCACCTGAGACGCCCAACGGGAAGGGGCTCCTGTCCCCTCTGGACGCAGCTGCTGAGGATGTGGGTTCAACCCCCGGCGAGGAGGTGCCCCCCGCCCCGCCGACACCCCCTCGCAAAGGCCCGACTTCCTTCAAGGTGACGCCGGTGCCAGTGGCGACCAAACTGGAGCGATTTCCAGGCACCACTGTGGAAGAGATCCTGGCCAAAATGGACAGCAGGGAGAGCCTGGGGAACACGGACCGAGCCCGGCTCTCGCCCTTTTGCCCTGATCCTGCCTCTCGCAGAAGCTCCAAGACGTTCACCACCCTCCGGAGACGCCCCGGCGGGGAGGCGGATAGAGCTTC
>NW_010544683.1:644-1499 GCF_000687285.1 Phaethon lepturus
GAGGGATGGGAAGGGAGCCAGCCGGCCGTCCCACGGCCCGGGCGGGGGCTGCCCCGAGGCTGGGAATAACGGGGAGAGGGTCGCTCCCCCTGGGAAATGCTGCCGTTTTCCCACCCTTGCTATTTTTTTCCTGCTGGGCTGTGCCAAGGCGGAAGGAGCCGGCAGATCTGTGGGACTCCTGGCTGCAGGATGTGCTGGGTGAGAGCCAGCGCTTGGCCATGCTTCCAAAAGCTGGGCACCTCCGGGAGAGTGAGATGGGGGCTATTTTAAGCTGGAGTGTGAGAAACTCGCTCTCCAAAGGACTGAAAAGTTTCTGGAAAGGGGACTGGGGCTGACTTGCTTCTCCCCCCCTGCAGTCAAAACCCCGCTGATAGTTCGGTGCCGGGTTTGGGTACGACTCGCAGAGATTGAAAGGCCTCTTGCAGTTCGCCCGAGCCCATCCTCCTGCGGCCAGAGCGGGTGGTTTGGGGCCGGGTGACGCCTCGGCAGGCAGTGGGAGAGCGGAGGTGTGTGTGGGGGAATTCACCCTCCATCCCTGCTTCTTCCTGGCAGCAGCTCCCCCCCAGCTGGCCCAAGCTGTGCCGGGGACCCCCGCGGACACCGGAGGCCACCATCCCCCCCTGACGTGAGTTCTCGCCTCGCCCTCCCGCGCTGTGGCAGCTCCGCTCCTGGTCTCTCTCCTTTGGGGCTCTCCTGTCTCTTCTGGGGCTCCCTCTCTGCGGGGTGCGTGTCTCTCCTTTCTCCTTGGGGTGCCAACTGCCCCTTCCGCCAGGGAAGCTGGGTGTCCCCCACGCTGGGTGCGCAGGCACGGGGCCGGGCTTTTGGAGGGGTGGTGTGTGCCAGCCTGGTGCCGAG
>NW_010544684.1:0-275 GCF_000687285.1 Phaethon lepturus
GATTCTGTGATTCTGTGAAGTCTATGGGACCCAATGAAATGCATCCCAGAGTCCTGAGGGAATTGGCTGATGTAGTTGCCAGCCCACTCTCCATGAATTTGAAAAGTCCTGGCAGTCAGGTGAAGTCCCTGGAGACTGGAAAAAGGGAAATATTGCACCCATTTTTAAAAAGGGCAGAAAGGAGGACACTGGGAACTACTGACCTGTCAGGCTCACCTCTGTGCCTGGGAAGATCATGGAACAGATCCTCCTAGAAGTTCTGCTAAGGCACATGG
>NW_010544684.1:597-1097 GCF_000687285.1 Phaethon lepturus
GTTTAATCCCCTCGTCAATGACGTAGACAGTGGGATCAAGTGCACCCTCAGCAAATTTGAATGGTGCAGTTGAAATGCTGAGGGATGGGATGCCATCTAGAGGGACCTCGACAAGGTTGAGGATTGGGCCCATATGAATCTCCGGACTGGAGGAAAGCCAATGTCACCCCAGTCTTCTAAAAAGGCAAGGAGGAAGACCCGGGACATTATAGGCCAGTCAGCCTCTCCTCCATCCCTGGGAAGATGATGGAGGAACTCCTTCTGGAGGCCCTCTCCTGATGAAAACAAATTTATCAGGAGTAGTCAGTATGGATTCACCAAGGGGAGATCATGCTTGACGAATCTGATAGCCTTCTATGATGGAGTGACTAGTTGGGTAGATGAAGGGAGAGCAGCGGATGTGGTTTACCTTGACTTCAGTAAGGCTTTTGACCCTGTCTACCATAACATCCTCATAGTGAAGCTCAGCAAGTATGAGTTGGATGAGTGGACTGTGAGAT
>NW_010544685.1:0-202 GCF_000687285.1 Phaethon lepturus
GACCCCGGTGTTTATCATCTCCCAGCTTCGGGACGGGAAGAAACAACGGTATTTCCTGGCACACCGGCCACCACCAGCGATGAGATGACCACCCAACCCTTGCTCTGGGAAAAGCCCCCCACCCCCTGCATCATTTTCTTTCATAAATCCCCTTTTTCGGGGGAGGGCCCCGTGCACGGGAGGCGGCTTTTGCAGCGTCAGG
>NW_010544685.1:261-1052 GCF_000687285.1 Phaethon lepturus
CAGCCCCCGTGCTCGCCTTGTGCTGGGCAGCGAGGCCACGGTGCCCTGCAGGGATGCTCTGGGCCAGGAGACACCCTTTGGGGCATTATTCTGATTTTTGCCGCTTTGGTACAGGATTTCCCGGTGCCCTGGTGCTGTACCAGCTCCTGGGTCTCATGGCTCCGGGGTTGCTGGCACAGCTGGGGGGAACGGCTGCTTCAAGAAGCCATGAGCTTGGTGTAGGGGTGGGACACCGGTGTTTAGATTAAGTGGTGGGGGGGGAAAAACAACAAAAACCCCAAAAAAGCCATCAGAGCAGCAAGTTCCTCCTTGCACCACCTGTAACGCTTCCAGCCAGGGCTCCCCAACGGCCAGCAGAGATGTGGTCCCAGCACCTCGCCCCGCCCAAATCAAACCCTGCTCTGCAAAGGGGAGCTGGAGGTCGGTCCCCAGCTAAGGGGATGTCGGGTGTCTTCATGACCCTGCTTGGGTTCATGCCCAGCAGACCCCAATCCTTTCTCCCTCCCTGCGGATCCCCCCTCCAGCGTGGGCAGAGCCTGGTGAAACACCCACAATGTTTCTGGGCAATCCCACCCCATCCCATCTTCATCTCCAAGAGATGCCCAGCCCCGCGCCTGGGCACGCACCAGCACGCGCATGGTAAGGGACCCCTCGGTCCCCACTCCACGGTCATGGGAGTCCTGGGGTGGGGAAGGGGCTGCAGCATCGCCCTGCAGGAGCCGGAGACCCGGGCAGTGAGACACGGCCACCGCTGATGCCACCACTGATGCCACCGCTGCCCGGTCCCGCCC
>NW_010544685.1:1077-2945 GCF_000687285.1 Phaethon lepturus
ACCGCTCAGAGGGGAAAACCGCCGTGAGCGGATGGGCTGGGCAAGGCTCGTCTAGAAACCGCCGGCGGGGAGGAAGGGCAGCAAGATGCTCCGTGCCGCGGTCACCCGCCTGCTCTCACACGTGCCTGCGCTCACCACGCCGCAGCTTGTTTTAGCCCTGGCAGCGGGGGATGGCCTTTAATAGAGCCGAGCTTTCCCCTCCTCGGGAAAAGGGGAAAGTGAGTTTTCATCTCAGAGGATGAAAACTTCAGTGCTGGCCTCTGGGGAAGGTACTTCTCTGTTTCCCTGCTCGCCCTCCGACCTCTTCATTTTGTTCCAGAGTTATTTTTGGAAGTAAAAGCTTTTTTCTTTGCCCTTCCCCTTGCCCCCATCTTTCTGCCAGCCAAAGTGGCATTTTAAGCCTCCTGCCCACCCGACCAGAAAAACGGTGCTGAGGCAGGGTAGAGTTAAACCTTCGCATCCACCGAGGAAGCAGGAGGCCTTCTCGACTCATTAACCCTCCGTCAGCTCAGCCGCCCAAAGAGGTGTTCTCAAAAGTCACCGTGGGAAGTACCTGCCCCCCATGTGGGTCCCTGGGGGGGGAGAGGAGAGCCACGACCCCCGCAATAGGGGCTCACCCCGTCTCCTTCCCTATAGCACGACAAAATCCACTTAATTACAGCACTGAAGTACCTACAGCACCCCCGTCGTGTACAAAACCCCAAGTCCCGCTTCCACTCGGAGCTGTACGAACCAAGAAGGTCCTTCCCCAAAAAGCCACGGGGACTCAACCCAGGCACCTTGTGCCACCAAAACCACAGATGCAGAGCAGGAGATGGACCCCTCCTTCCCTATAGCACGACAAAATCCACTTAATTACAGCACTGAAGTACCTACAGCACCCCCGTCGTGTACAAAACCCCAAGTCCCGCTTCCACTCGGAGCTGTACGAACCAAGAAGGTCCTTCCCCAAAAAGCCACGGGGACTCAACCCAGGCACCTTGTGCCACCAAAACCACAGATGCAGAGCAGGAGATGGACCCTGCTTCATGCTGCTAACAGTCGGGGAAGGGACGTCCGAGCCGAAGAGCAGGCGCCCAGTGACCTACAGGTACTAAACCCCCCAGGGTCACTTTGTTCCTTGCTCTGCAGTGCCGGGTGCCTGGAGGCACGGACACGCCGGGGACACGCCGGGGACACGCCGTCTGCAAAGGTCAAGGCTGCTCCCACGGCAGCTGGGAGAAGGCAGGTCCCTGTCACTGGTGGGGACTGGCACAGCAGGAGGGTGCTGGGAGCCAGGGGACAAGCCACGCTCAAGGGGAGTGAGAAAAATCCCCGAAGCTACTCAGCAGTAGCACAGTCCCAACCATCACCCCTGCCCAGGGATTAACCTTTTCCTCCACGGAATAAGCAGCAAGAGCAAAGCCCTGAAGAGCCCAGTCAGTGCTCTAGGGACATCCCAAGTTATCTCCAAACTATGGCGTTTAACATCCCCTGGTAGGCAAACCTCCTTCTTTCTGGAAAAAAAGTGTCCCCAAGCCCCTTTTGAACCTGCTGATATTTCGGGCTTCCACAGCATCTCACAGAAGCGAGTTCAGGTTTGATTACAGACACTCCACTGGGTTTTAGTCCACCGGCTAGGACAAGGTCTTGCTGCAGAGCATCAGGATGGACTAAACCGAGCACAACATGTCCCCATCAAGGCATGAACCTGGGAAAGCCTGGCCACATCTGTGCTTATTAGAATGGCTGAATTTTTCACTCGCTGGCACAGCCGCTGCTTGGTAAAGGGGGGGTGGGAAATTTTAGCTGTCTGCAGGGCACCGGGGCGGCCTCACCATCAGCTTCATCATCACGCCCCGGCCGAGCCCGAGCCGTGCGTGTGTGCG
>NW_010544686.1:0-2653 GCF_000687285.1 Phaethon lepturus
GTGCTGAAGCTGGGAAGGGAGGTGGTGGCAGTGGCGGTGATTTCGGTACTGCTCAGGTCCATGGTTAGCTTGGCATAGTCAGGGTTCATGATCTCCGAGCCGTACTCCGAGCCATACGCGTAGGTCTGAGCTGCATAATTTGAACCGGGCGGTGAAGGACTATACTGCGCTTGCACACAGGGCATATCTGCAAGGGCAAAGGGGGACGTTAACAGCAGGCCCAGCGCGCCGAGGCCGCGGCCCAGGCCCTCGCGAACTTCTTTCCTAGAAGTTTTCCCTCCCTTCACAGAGCCAGTTAGAAACCCGGCTCCCTTTCTCGCCTGGACAGGGGACATATAAATTAGCCTCCAGTCTTTGCCTTTAAACAAGAAACGCGTGTTGGGGATTGACTAAGAATTAAGTATTGGGGAGCCTGCTCTCATCTAGTCGTGGGAACAAGTCAAATTTATACCAGTGTCAATGAGAGAAGAATCCATCTCAAGCTGCCCTACATCTGCTGCTTAATATACACAGGTGTCAATGAGAATTAGATAAGCAGAATGAAAACAGTTTATGGCTCTAAATCTATCTCTGTATGCGTGCGACTGTGCCATAAAATTTTCATGAAGGGTAAATGAGATTATCAAATGCATAATATTAAAAATTGTATTTATGTTAAAAGAAACAGCATATGTAGTACATGTCAGAGGAACAACTCACATCACAGTGTTTGCTACTTAGGACTTGCAAACATTGATTTTGCTTACTCAACTCCGGGCCTTTGAAGCATATTTCTGGTCAGCTAATAATTTAAGGTTGCTGTCTAACTAGTAGTTTCAAGGCTTATCTGCGGTAGAGCATTCTACCAAAAGAAGTGCGTGGTACAACATATCCTTAAGTTTGCAAAAATGTAAGAGAAAAAAGTATGTGGTATTTCTGTTTCTGTTTTTATGGGAAAGCAAGGTTGAGGCTGCTAATATAATTGCTTTTATCCATTAGTCATAAAAGTTAATGCGGTTCACTGGTAGCTGGGATGGTTGAAGCAACACAGTGCCTGGCTAAAAAGATTTGATTTTTTTTTTCTTTTACTTTTCCTGCTAGTCTATTTCCTTTGCTGCTCTCAGGAAGTAATGGACCCAATTCTGCAATCCACTTGAGGTTTGCCTAACTAAACACTGTGAGATCCTAGCCCAGTATTTGCAACCCAAACTAAAAGTGCGTGGTGTGTTTCAGTTCCACAACAGAGGAATAAAATGCATAGATTAGTATAAATTCTTTTGTAAAGAGAAAAGTAAATATGGGGAAAATATATATTAAAAATAGGTGCAGTTCATCTCTTCTTAGTTGTGGTAATTTATATTCCAAAAGCACTTGAGTAACAATTCATACTAAAAAAAAAAAAGTGGGCTTTCCTCAATATTTTAAGAATTCCCTTCACTTAGAATTTTAAAATTTTCACTTGAGCCAGCCATGCAGGTATTCATATAATTTGTGTTAAATGAACTTCTAATTCTTTCCTGCATGCTTTGCAGATAAACATATTTAAAGTAAGCACCAGATTTCAGTGATCATACTGTCACAAACCATTCAGATCTTTCTTCTTCTCAAGAAAACATTAAAAACTGAGAAAAAAAATAGTGCATTTTTCTGAAATTAAGACTTGGTTGTAAATCCAAATACTTACAGGAAAAAGCAGGACAACTCTTTCACAAGCCTCGCCTCCCACTGTTATTTTTGCCTTTTTTCTACCATTCTCTTTTTTCCTATCAATTTCTGTCCACATGCCCTTCCACACACACACATCTCTTGACAAGCCCTATTACTATCATTTGTTAGCTTAAGGACAATCTGTTCAAACCTAGTGATCAGCGCTTAATAAAATAGCAAGGGAAAGAAATTCCTTCCACACACCTCCACTGAGAACTGACCGAAGAACACCACCAAACGAGTGGACAGATAATGTCACAAGTGGATGTGTTGATACACAACCCTATGAAGGGAAAAGGCTTTTTGGCTAGCTCAGAAAATGAGCAGGAGTCCAGGCAAACAGATCATGATGTTTCCCCACCCCCGAGCATAACAGGGTTATGTCACTGAATCCTGTGCAAAGCGGAGTAAGAAAACAGAAGTCTAAAATGAGTTTGACCTGAGGACAGAAAAAATAACCCTAACCTAAAGGTCTGGTCCACTCTGCGCAACTCCTCCTACCTCGCCCTTTGCAAGCACGCTCAACTGCCTAATTCTAACCCCTACTTTTCCACTGAGGGTATAAATATTAATTACCCTGCAAGGTAAATAACCTGGGATTTTTTCTTCTTTACCCAACATTATTAAAAAAAAAAAAAAAAGAAAAAGAAAAAGCCCCAGAGGAGGCGCATGGAAGAGCAACCTGTCATCAAAGCCCAAATGAATGGGTAAAAATACACAAACAGGGTAGGGACATTCAGAGCTATTAGCTTATCAATTCTGCTGTCTTTGCGAGAGCCTGACAATCCGGGATGCCCATTTTGATGCCAGGCGAGCTGGGCTCTTCACAGGGAGGCTAACATCCCACCACCCCTTCTCCCACGAAAAGCTGTCACGTCTTCGGCCGGGGGCTCGCAAGCCCCGTGTGCCCGGGCACGGCATGGCTGAAAGCCCTGTGGAAACGCGGGCGCTGCCTGGACCCTACTGG
>NW_010544687.1:0-801 GCF_000687285.1 Phaethon lepturus
TTTTATATACTTATATAATATATAAGTATTATATTATATATTTGAAGTATTTTTATGTAAAACCATGATAAAGGAATTCCCCTTCTGCTTCCATTATAGCATTTTAGCTTGCAGAAGTCTCTCCTCTGACTCTGCATGTGCAATGGATCTGAGGATGTTTTGTTGTTTCAGAGATGGCGTCATGAGACAATTGCCTGCAGTGGCTAGGAGATATTAGGAAGCAGCATTTTTACAACTTCCATAAAATGGCATTAAATTTGGCAAACTCATGTGCAAACAGCAAGAAGAACCCTCTGGGAAGGGTTGTTAAATGCCTTCGTCACTTAAATGCATTTAAACATTGTGTTTAAATGAAGTCAGGAGGAGTGAGATTAGCTCTCACTGTGTATCTCCCTCCCCTGCACTGCATAGTAAAAAGCATACAAAATTCTCCTTGTCAAAACCAATCGCCCTCCCATAACCCTCCTGTCACTTTAATGCAGATGAAAAGCAACAAAGCATTAATTAATTACCTTTAAAAAAAACAGTGAAGATGTTGGCAGCAAGCACACTTGTAGTAACATTTCAATGCAGTCATGTTTGAATGAGAATAGAAATTGGTTTCGCAGAATACTTTTCATACCTGAGATGTCCCAGCATACTCCACAGCAATGGTTTTGATGTGGATTGAATGGCAGATGTGTATGTAAACAGCAGCCATGAGAGCTCTCTTACACCTTCGAATGTATATCAAGGTGCTACAGAGCTGCTCTGTCAGAAAAATGCTTTGGTTTCATTAGCTTGAAGGAGGTTGGTCAGCAG
>NW_010544687.1:832-31082 GCF_000687285.1 Phaethon lepturus
ATTTCTTTTTGACATCTTCTGAGCCCAGAGGTTCTGTAAGACATGAACTGGTGACCCTCCTTTCTTCCCCCTCTCCAACTCAGAAAATGAAGTGCTTTCGTCTGCTTTGCCATGGCATTTCTGCATGTCATAGGCACAAAAGAACAACGTGACCCATGGAGACGGAAAATGCAGCAGGAGAAGCAAGCATGAAAGAGGCTTGGACATCACTTAGTTGTATCATCTGCATCTTGTCTGAAATCATTAATGTCTCTAACCCTCCATGTGGTATATGTGAAATAACAAGTAGATATGCATCTCATAGGGTAGTTTTACCAAGCAAAGGAGGTACAGTGCACTCCTTAGCAGATCCTCACAGTACTATGGACCTGAGAAGCAACGATGCTAAAATCCTGTCCCATGGAAACTGTACAAAATCATCTCTTCTTGTGTTCTGTGTTTGTACCTCAGCTTGCAAAGAACCAAGAAGAAGAGGGCTGCATCTACAGGCTTTTAGGGGAACACCCATAATGTGTCTTATCTCCTTGAGTTATGCTGGTCAGGGGAGATGGCAGTGTGTCAGGAATACTCCACCTTTCTCTTAATAGTGCAGGGATGAAAGGACTACCTAATGCAAGGGGAATTGTGATGAAGGGGAACTATTGTGGCAGAGCTGAGGCCACACCTGGAAGCTGTGCAACTCTGCCTGGGCCCATGGATGTGTGTGCTGGGAGACACTGGTGCTGGTTAGAAGACAGCTAGGTATGCACCTCTGACTGCAGTGTTGATACAGTCTTGATTTTAAAGGTGGCTGTTTATCTCTTGTACTGATCCCTCCACCTTCCTGTCATGCTTTCCTAAGCTGCATTCCATTGTTTCTTTGTTTTCAGGAAAAGCTCTGTCTCACTTAAAAAACTATGTCATACAGAGCCAGCCTCAGATCTTCCTGGTTTCCCAGGCACAGAGCTGTTGTTCCATAGCACAGAGGTCTCTGATTCCTTGCTCTCTGTGGCAAACACCTACTTTCTATCTCTGAGATTTTGTTGTTTGTCCATTCCTCTTTTTTTCTTTTTTTTTTCTTCTGACTCTCATTATTCTGGAATTGAAATGGGAAGTAGTTAAGAGCAGGACAGCTGTCTCCGTTCTTCCTGACCAGTTTAATGGGTCTGTGATTCATCTTATAGCTGTTAGCACTTGAGTTTCCTTCCAGCTCTCCCCTGCCTCTCACCTGCATGTTGCACAAATGCAAGCCTGTTCACAGTGAGTGTGCATATTATTCTGCATGTACAAAGGTGCCTCATAATGAGGAGTATGAGTAATATTGTCCACATAATAAATGATCCCTGGGCATCTATGAAAAGTTCTTTTCTACTGTGATGATGCTTAAAAAAACCCCACCAAATTAGGAGGGTTCTGCCATTAAGTATGGCTTATGAACAGTTCTCTCTGCTGTTAAGAGTTCTCTCGGAAGACGGGTGTTACTTTCTTTTCCCTATGCTTCTGGAAAACATGGACATCACATAACACTTGCTGGGATCTGCCTTCCATAAGTGGACAAGGCCACTGTTCAGCTTTGATCGGTCCTTCGTTACATAGTAAAATGCGCATGTGTGGAACAGGAAAGAGGGAAGTAAAAGAAATTTGCAGTCTGGTGTTCAGGTGCTGGAACAGTAAATGGTATTATTTTGACATAGAACTGTGTTCTACTTTGGTCTTTAGTTTTTAATAACTCTGGGGCCAATCAAGAATGGGTCCTGGCAGAAGGTCATATCACACATGCACAATTTATTTTGTTTATTCACATTATCTGTTTGAACTTGTTTCTATTTCCTTCTCTCTCTCTTTTCTTCTAAAACAAAACTAGAACTGAACTTTAGGTGTAAAGAATCAGCTATTATGCACATACAGAAAGGAGCAGTTTGTTAGCTTCAGTTAGGTTATAGAGGGGAAGGGCTTGGCTTAGGAGGGAAAAACTTAAATTGCCAAAACACTTGCCTGTGAAGCCTTGTACTTAGGCATTTTCCTGGGATTTGCTCCTGACTGATTCCTTACATCTGGAATTATAGTCTCATTTCCATTGGGGTGGGTGAGGATGCGCATGCTCTTTATGCAGCATAAAGTACCTATTGTTTGCACAGATCCGTCTCTGGATTGTTGGACTTACTTGAATAAGCCTTGAATAAGGATGTCTTGTGGAGTTACCTTTTCTGTTTTACAGCACTAATTCCTTGTTTTCTTTTCCATTACAGCTAGAACATATTCAGAAACACATATGGTATATGTAAGTATCACTTTAAATTCACTTTTGCATGCATTCATTATGGTTCTGTTATGGGAGCTGATATTCTAGTTATCTCTGAACACATAGATGATTTTGAAAGCAGCTTTCACACAGGTGGAGAAAAAGGCAGGGGACAGAAAGGCATCTAATTTTTTTTTTTACCCTTTGCTACTCACATAATTTCATCTATAAATATATATCAAACCAGGAACTTTTTATACAGTGGCTAACAGTTGTTTGAAATAAGACGTTCAATCCAGCAACTTGCTGTGTTAAAAAGGTACCTGCAAGTGATCAGCAAAAAAAAAAACCCAACTAACCACCATATTTAGTTTGCTATCCAAGTGCTACAGACAATCCCTTGTAATACCTTCTTGACAAAAAAGCTTTTGTTTGTTCCTTCTTGGCATCTTGGCTTTTCTCTGAAGTAGAAACAAAAATATTATATTGATAGGTAAGCACCTGTGAACAAGAGCGTTTCTGTCTCATAATCCCTACTCCTTCTTCTCAGCAAGCTAAGAGGCTGCTTCTGACCTTGTAACCTGTTGATGTGAGAGTAGTTCTGTGACTTGATTAAAAGCAGCAGTCTTGACAGTGAAACAGGAGGTCTGTGAGAAAAGCACATGCCTGTCTAGTGGTTTGGGTATAGGGAAGATTGATGGCTTTTAAAAGTGACCTTGCACTTTGTGTAGCCTTAATAGTATTTCAAGAAACCTAAGTAAATAACTTTTTTTTTTTTATGCTGTTGATAACCTAATCAAACTAAGGAGAATACTTCACATATTAAACAAGGAAAAGTTGCTTTGATACATGCTTCTCAGGGGCAGCATACCTACAGATTCCCCACGTGGGTGATAAGGAAAGTCCTGCCTTCATAATCCTGTCATTGCTCTTGGGAAATACTTGAGGATGATATGAACTGATATTTAAGCCTGTCACCAGGAAAAAAAGCAACTTTGTTTTGGTTTCTTTTTTTTTCTCTTAATTCTATCTTATGGGCAATGTTCACTTCTGGGTTTACCTAACTTCAATAGGAACTGAAGGCATTCAACAGCTTGTTGAATAACATGGGTTTTTTCTTAGTTCACCTGAAATGGTGGCAGCACTCTGCCCATGGCTTTTTCAAGCTCTCTACAGTTGGCAGTTGACATGGCACCTTTTTAAACCAAAGGAGGACTGGGGTGTTGTTTGTTGCAGGTATTGTTCTTTTGAACTCTCATGGATAAATGTAGGAGAAATGGAGGGCAGAAATCTCTAACTGTAACCTCTGAAATACCCCTCCTATAATCTCTTACTAGCAATTCCAGAAGTAAATGCTGTTTACATCAGACTCGAAAGCTGATCCCATCTGTTTCTTCATGGAGTGAAATCAGCTGACCTTCTCTGTGCCTTGATCAGAACTGGCATAGGAAATAAAATGAAATGTCATTGATCTCTTATTTTATTATTCTAACACTCCTCAAGATTGTTGTCTGGAAGTTTTCACCTGTTGGAGGACTGTTGTCCCAGGTTCACATGCACAATTAGGCAGGAGTTATTTCATTACTTTATTCTAGATTTAGAATTTGAAAATATTTTTCTTTGCAGACATAAGCATTTGAACATTTTCATGTGCTTCTCGAAAGTCAGACTCTCTGATGATTGACACAGTAAACAGTTTTTTACCCCAATGGAAATAGCATCTAAGGCTGTTTTCAGAAGTAGAAACTGAATTTTACAAAAACAAGTCTCCCCTAGACTCCCAGTGTAGTCAATGCAAAGACAGAAAGGCTCTTCCAGAAGGCTGTTCAGATTGCCTAAAAAGAAGTTTCTGCTCAAGATAGCTTTTTTAATGAGTGTCTCTCTCCTTTTCTCTATACTGGCCATGGATTGACCTAAGGAGGTTAACCTCATATGGCTAAATTTAGTCTGTGAATAACCCTGCCACCTCCAAAACTCAACTGCTTTCATCTGGTAGTGTTTCACAGCCTTGTTGCACTCATTTTGCCTGGAAATATTGATGCTGACAGAGTTATAAGTGGTTTATTCTATGGCTGTTTTGCCCACACCTTTCATTTTTTCTTTATTTCATGTAACACTGCTGTTCTATGTAAAATCTTTATTCTTTGTCATATAGAGGTTACTGACCTGAAAGTTGTACTCAGAACATGTAAGCGATTTCGCTTAATTCTTCAAAGAGATATTAAGGCTACTGTAAAACTGAGGAAAAGTTTTAATTGCAGACTAGGAAGACAAAGAAAGAGCTCTTGAAACTTGAAATGATGATTCACAAGCCTAAAAAATGGAAAAAAGAAACCAAAAAGAAACCTTTCATCAACAGCCTCCAGTTCTTGTTGCTCTCCCACCCAAATTAATTCAGTGAGGTATTTTAAGCCTTTTTAATTGAAATAATTTATTTTTACCTCAAGCGCAGGTTATCGTAAAATCAACAAATAAACAGCAGTTATTTTCACATCTTTTTAATAAAGCAAGAGGGCAAATAAAATTAGCTGTTACGGTAAATATGTACTCCTGTAACACTGAGTTATTACCCTAATAGTGAAGGTACCAAATTTACTAAAATCAGAAAAAGAATAACTATACCGGTTCTGCTTTGCTTTGCACTGATGCAAATGTGCATCTCCTTACCGAGATTCACGAGGGAATTTCATGGAGAGACTGAAAAAGTCTGCCCTGGTCTGGAATCACAGCCATTGTACGCACCAATCCTCACAAAAGAGGATGGGTTTTAAAGCAGCAATTACATTCATGCGGGCCTTTAAAAAATATATGTGATTTGCAGTATTCATCGTGTGACATTGTTTGATGTCTATGTGGGCTGAAATGCAACAAATTTGTCACTCTCTGCTAGACTGAGAATGGAACAGGCAATACAGTCATGCCAATCATAGCCCAGACCTGGCGATTTTCATTTCCTGAAGCACTGAATTGCATTGCCAAATGACAAGGCACCTCTTTGCAGATTTTGCTTGTAGCTGATGAGGAGATGTGAAAATTCCTGACTATGTCTGAGGCTGACCAGGTGCAGGGCATAAGGAAGAGGCACTTTTCAGTGCACAGAAGACGGCAAGCTCTAGAAATGGCTCCCACACTGATTGATAGAAAAGAAGCTTGCAGGTGATACTCTGCTATAGGCTAGGGCAACTAGTAGGAAACCCAGATTTTCTGGAAATCTTCAGAAATTATAATTATTTTTAATCTATTTAAATTACCTTAAGAAATTCTGCTTGTAACATAATGAATGATTAATTACGTCAATAGCTTTTAAAAGTGAACTGCAGATCATTAAAAAACAAAAACAGTCAGCTACTGTTCAAAGGTCCATTCTGCAAGAATTTCTCTTAATGACAAGGTCATCACTGGCTTTAATAGTGCAAGGTTATGATCTAATCATTGCTTATTACCTGCTGAGAGCTAGATCCTGATCCTAAGAGGTAGAAGTAGCTACCTCTTAAGGACAGGGCACTCAAGGAATAAGAAGTTTCTGTAGTTGAACAAAGATTTTTTAATCTAACCCTTAGATTCAGGACCATGGTGTCATTGCAGAAGACACAGACACTTCTGCAAGACTCCAAGGGGGGTCAGAAGCTGTGTTTTAGTGGTTGACACACAAGAACGACTCCCAAGGAGCAGATTCTTTTTATGTCCTGTATATTTTGCTTCCAGCTCCCTAGGCTGAATAAAACTGAGCAGGGTATGTGTGAGTGCTCAGTGTTAAGAGAAGTGGGGTCTGACCCATATTGTCACGATCCATGTAATGCACGCTAAAGTCTGATTCCATGACATGTATCCAGGAAGGGCTGAGCACATTTTCACTGCTTCAGGAGAAGACAAAATTAAAATTTCCAAGGAGTCTGTCTGCAAGTGGTGTCCCACAAACATGGTTAACAGAGCAGATGCCTCACAACTGCATTTCAACTTGCTGAAAAATAAATTGCAAGTAGCACCCAGCAATCTCCTGTGATTAAGATGTAGCATGTAACTGTGCTGTCCTAACATCAGAGCCTTAGCTGCAGTGACTTAGTACTGCCTCCTTAACCTTGGAGGAGATAATCTGCATTGGCTCTCTTTTTGGTACTCTGGCTGAGACCTTGAGCTCATGTGCATGATCCTGCCAGGGTTGCTTTCTAACCTACACAAGAAAAATTAGGGGCATTTAAATTGGAGCTCCTTTTCCTGTGTAGATACTTGGATAGCTCACATCTGAGCCCAGAGCTTTTTAAGTTGTGTGAGTTCACAAGTTGTGTTCACCTTATTTCTGTCAGCATCAAAAGGAAGAATCTCTTGCCGAAACTCAGCCCCTTAAACAGCAAACGCTGACATTGGATGCAGTTTAAATATTGGCAATTCCTGTTGCCCACCCTGAGAGCCTGGACCCAACAGTCACACATTTACATCACATAAAGGAAAGGGAAGACCTCAACGCACAGAGTAGGAAAACCTCAACATGGGAAGGGAGTACCTCACCCAGAGAGTATGAAAACCTTGACATCACACAAAGCATCCGTTGAGAAATAGTGAAGATTCAGGGTAGACAGTTTCTCCAACCAAAATACCACCACCACCAAACCCACCTCTTTGGGTGGATAGAGTTTATATAAATGGCTCCCTGCCTACCTAAACAAAACCAAAGGATATCCAGCATGCCTCCAATGTATATCATTCAGTCACTTATAGCTACCCTGACACCTTGACCTGTTTCTTACAGACAGGGCTTTAATTACAACAATCAATCAGTATTTCCTGAGTCTAGTAAATATGATGATTATGCAGAAAGCTTGTGTTAACTACTTTTAAAAGAGTATTATGCTCTACCTCCAATGTTGTGTTCCTAGGTCTGCCACTGACCTCGAGCATCACACTTGTGCCACAATTTTCAAATGTGCACATCTGAAGAGAAGCAGAGATGGTCGTATTTGGGCATGTTAATTAAACAGCCTGGTTTCCCCCAAAACCCTTTAAAGTGTGTCAAGTGGGGACCTGAACACTGCGGTCTCTTCATCACATTGGAAGCTTTAAAGAAAGAAACTGCTGCAATAACAGTTGTAATCAGGATTGGTGAAAAACAGTGATGGTTTGTTCGCAGCTCCTTCTTTGAACAAGAATCATTCAACTTGCACTTTTAAGCCTGATAGCTTGATGTCTGGCCTGCTGATGAGACAGTATCTCTAAAACTGTGTAGTGTTTTATAAATGTTTGGCATTAGGACACTGAACAGCTGCTTAAATTATGAGGGCACTGGTAAGTGAAGTTCCTACTGCCTTTCTGACTGAACACAGACATTTCTCATTAAAGACCCAAATCCACAAGATGCAGGTCACTCTTAGCCTTCACGGCAGTTTCTTCTGAAAAGAATATCTGTCTGGTTGCGAGCTCTGTTCTCTCAGTGGGAATTTGACAAGCTATTTCCATCTGTTGCTGCAGGCTGTGTTTCAGAGTATGGGTTCATTTGTGACTCATGTTTCTTTTCTCTCCTTCTTTCCCTGCCCCCTTTCTCTCTCTCATCTTCTTTCCTCTGCAGAGGGGGTAAGAACGAGCCAGAACCAGAGCAACCAATCCCTCGAAAGGTGCAGATTCGTTCTCTCCCTTCCTTGGAGGATATTGATCCAGACGTGTTAGATAGCATGCACTCGTTAGGCTGCTTCCGTGACCGAAATAAACTCTTACAGGACTTGTTGTCGGAAGAGTAAGCACTTGCTCAGTCTTCATATCAGTTGGGTGTCCATGGGCTGGGATGCTTATAAACCTGGGGAGAGTTAGAGAGCACAACATGTCTCTTGTGTGGTGGCCCAACCACTCATTCGCGACACCTTGTCATGAGGGTCCAGTAGCAACTTCTCACCCTCTGGCTGCTTATTTGCTAGTGAGGCATTGGGAGCACACACCGAGCCTTTCTTGCACCATGTGTCAGAAGCTCACAGCCTGACCAGCAGCAGAGGCATGGTGCTGTCTCTTCCCTTGCTGCCAGGCAAGGTCACTTCATGAAAAGATGGGCCATGCGGTCTGGATGGGAAGGTATCATTGCTGTTATTTATGTTGGATATCCCTTTGTTGGCAAATTTTTATTTATTTCAAGCTTACACCTGGTGTATTTCTTGAGATGTTAAGAGGGGCATGTATTGGAAAGAGCACCTGGAGGGTCAGGAGATCTGTCTTGCTGCAACTCTTGGTTTGGACTTCCTGTGGACACATTACCTTATCTGTCCTGTGTGTTTAACATGAAAATCATTTTTCTTTTTCTCACTAGCTGCTTGTTGGAGATAGCAAGGTTCTCAAAAGCTTTGTGGGTTGTGTATCTGATGGCAGGTACATGACCATTTCCCGCTTATTTAGAATAATTGTAACTGTTTGTTTGATGAGAAGGGTTTATCTACATGTATATGGTTTTTTTCTCTTCAAATTTAAAGATTTTTTTTTCTTTTTTTCAGAGAAAACCAGGAGAAAATGATTTATTTTCTTCTGCTTGACCGGAAGGAGAGGTATCCTAGTCATGAAGATGAGGATCTCCCCCCTAGAAATGAAATAGGTACTACAGATATGACCTCTGTCACCATGAACCCATCTCACCTAGTTCCTCTTCACCTTTTTTTTGTTTGTTTTTAAATATATACACAAACCCCAGCATCACTGTTACCTTCCCACTTAAACAGTGTACACATTGGTGAGTATCCTCAGCCTGAGGCAGACAGGTCTGTTCTGTGGTTAAACTTGAAGGCTTCATTTTTCAGGACACGTCTGTCTCACGTGTCCTGAAAACAACAAGTTGTTCCTGAACCAGATCTTAAAAAATACCACGTGGACCCACAAGCTGTCTCTATGCAAGCAGATGAGGTTTAGAAGCAGTATAGTCCAGTGGCAGACTTTTTTAATTACTAATCTATATGCAATATTGCAGAAATGCTGTTTCTGGACTTGAGCTAGTAAGACTGTAGCATTGCATCCCTATGAAGTTATATATGTACACATTCTCTTTTCTGTAGGTAAATGTATATACACTGTTGAAAATATGAATAATATCACTTAGCTGTTTATAGTACTTACATCAAGCTCCCATGTTTTTAGACTATTTTAGAAAGATTTAAAATGCCTAATATGCAGTGAGATTATATATCGTATAAAGTTCTTGCAATTCCATTTTATTCCTGAAGAATCGTTCATTAGTATTTTAGGGTATTGCTGATCTCCAAAGACTTCACTAATCTAGACAACAGGAAAAATTCTTCTCTAAGGAGCTAACTATGTAATTGACTCTTGTTGTGCAGACTGACAAAAGTTTAACTAATAAAGGATTAGTCACTTCACTCAATGACCTGAAGTAGCATTATTACATAGTAGTGTTGTGATTTTCAGGTATTGTATTTTAGCACTTTGAAGGCTAGAAGCAAAGTACTCTTTATTTTCACTGGGAAACCTGGAATCTCCCAAACCTACAGGACAGTGGTATATTGAACTGTAAGTTTGTTAATACTCCATTGTATTATTACCGTACCCAAGTTCCAGGCTCCAGGCCCTATAGTTTTGCAGGGAAATCTCTTCTGTGGGAGGAGAGATGGAAATTCTTAGTCAACACAGCAATTTTTAAAGTCTTATCTGGATGGAGCTACAGAGAGCATGTAAGCAGGGATCCTTATGAAGACAGGTAGATGTGCCAACTGCAGGTCATGTGGTCAAAAGCCCCTTGCTCAGTGCAGTTTGTCATCTAGCACTTTACTAATCAGCTTTTGACTCAAAGAGATTATCCTGCCATGTAAGGACGCCATCATCTTGTTTTAGAAATGCTTTTATCATAAGAGAAGAAGCAAGGTGACTCTAGAATCTTCATATCCAGCATGTAAGTGAATACACAGCTATGCCCTAAATGCATCGTATATCTCTCTGCCACATGCCAGAGTATTTTCATGGCTTGAACAGAAATATTATGCTCCACTCTTGTATTTTTTTCGTACAAGGAGTGAAAATGTTCCCCAACAGGGAAACACTACTCTGAATGTATTATTGTGCCTCATTGGCACATTTTAGACTCTTTGAGCATTATTCTTTGATTTTTTGGAGGTTGTATTTCCTCTTCCACAGGGGGTTTCCACCTCCTCTGTTCCCAGCAGTATCTCTGAGAACATGGGGCAAGGTTTAATTAAGAGCAGTCCTGCTTCTGATGAATATCTCATCATTAGCCATTAGCAATGGCCTTGCACAAACAAAGAGCAGAGAAAAAGCAACAGATTTAATAATAGCAGCTTGAAGAAACCACATACATGAGAGTTGTGCATTTGCTTTTTCCTCTTACTTCGCATGTTAGGTCTCAGAAAGGATGGATGCAGGTAAAAATATGGCCAGCTCAGACTAGTGCTGTCTTCTGGTGTCCCTTTTGTCTGTTTCAGCTATATGAAGCTTTCTCAAAGGGCCAGGGAAGGGCCACCTTCACCGTCTTTAGAGTCCAGCTCCATTTTCTTTACCTGAAAACATAGAAATGAGAAACTTCTCAGTAAAATGAATTAATGTCAACTAATGTCTCCTTGAGGAAAAAGCTTTTGTTAAGTGGAGTTTTCTTAATCAACCAAAGAACAAGATATTGGGCCACAACAGCCATATAGAATACAGGTGCCTCATCCAAACTCAGAAGTTGAACCTTTATTTCCCACCTTCAAGATGAATGCCTTTATAGCTGGATCATTACCTATATGATTCTCTCTTCCTCTGTAAAAATCCTTAGGGGTGGCTTCACTTTTCTGATGTGAAATATAAGGAAAATGCATCCTCAAAACTATCACAGATCCAGACTAAGACTTGATTTTTTTTCCTGATGTGAAATACTCCCAGGAAATCAAGAAGAGAAGGGCAAACATTGGAGGTTTTCCTATTTTTAATTCCCATGCTTCTGCAAAATCTTCTACTGCTTTTATATGACACCACTTTAGTCTTTATGTTAGGATGGCTGTGTATTTAACTATTTCTTTAGTATTTTTAGACTTGACAGTGATGACAGACTTGGTGCCCTATTGTTTCTTACTCAGACCCTTTTAAAACAAGTGTACAATACTTGCTACCCTCAGCCATGTATAGCGCAGGTTTGTAACCAATTTTAAAGAGGAATCAGATACCCTTAGTAGAAGCTCAACCACATTCATGCAAGTTTCTGGATGTATTTTCCATCAAACTTTTGTGAATTGCTGTTATTGAATTTATAGGTGTGTTTTACCACCTGCTCTTTTTGCTTAGTCTCTCTCTTTGATGGTTTAAAATGCAGATTGGAAATCAATATCTTCCAGCATCTTGAGCAGCAAGGACTGATACAAAAGAACCATTAGCTTGTTAGCGATATCCTTCTCCTCCTTAAATTTTGTGTTGATTCCCTCATGGTTCCTCTGGCTACTGTCCTTCTCTCAAGCTTTCTGCTTCTCTTTTAATAGCAAAACATTGTTATTCAAGTCTTTAGCTAATTCCTCTTCAAATTTCTTCTTCTCTGTCTTTTAATGTCCACCTTCTATTTGGACTGTCACTTTTGTAAGCGTCACTCAGATGAATTTCCATTTGCTAAAGTCTTCTGTTTCAAACATCCTTGGATCAAACTGCCTTTTAAAATATCTGTTCATAAAATATTTTTCTTGCCTTTTTCCATCTTTCTTATTTAGACTCTGTTAACTAACACTGATGCAGTTTGAGCTTACTCATCTCCATTCTTTTGACTTTAGCTGCTTTCTTCATCTTCCTTCTTTTTCCCTTTTTTAAACTGCAGTCTTCCACCTTCCTTTCTAATGTCTGAAATCCCTCTGCAAAAGTTGTATCAACTCTCTGTTGTTGATACCAAACTTATCTACATGGTCTTTATGTATGTTACTCGGCTCTAGTCACACTTCGGATACCAGCAGTTGTCCTGTGGGATGAATCCTTTCTCATTCTTTGAACTTGTTTGAAGAAGCAGGAGTTCGAAATGTCTAAACCTTGTCCCAGCTTACTTTTCACCACTTACACATGTGCAGCTGAAGTCACCCAGTGTAACTGCTTTACTAGGTTTATCTCCCTTTAATTTTCCCTCAACTTTATACACTATATATTTTTCCTAATCCGGAGGTCATTGCCCCTACTAGTATTTTCTACCTTTTTATTACTGGACATAGTTTGAAATGGAGTGAGATACAACTGCCTTTTTTCTAATTATTTTTTAACAGGAACATTATTACAATTAATACAAAGAATACTTGGACTATACAGTAATGGGGTCAGTTGTTATCACTAGTCCATTTGCATTTGAGCTGTCTTTGCTCATGCTCATTGTTTCAAGAATAAGCCCTGCCTTAAAGGGATCTTGTTCTAAAACACATGATGTGAGAGAGAGAAGAAACAAGCAAGTAGATGGGGGGTGTGAGGCAGGCAGGATAATAAAAATAAGACCATCAGACTAGGCAGTAAGTGTAGAATTGTCAAATGTGATATTTCTGGTTTTACAAAGGAATCCTGGCAGAGGAAGAAGACTTAGGGGCTGGGCACTGTGAGCTTCTTTCTAACTGCAGGAGTGAAGGATGCCTTTTTTACAGGTGGTCACTCCCACTAAAACTAAAAATGTGTGTATAAATAGAGGCAGGGAACAGAAACAGCCCAACCAAAGAAAAGAAAATCCTTCTGTATTTTTTTTCTGCCTTCCTCCTTCTACTGTTTTGATGCCATGAGAGATGTTAGTGATAAAACATCCCAGAAGGTCTGCGTTTGGTTCCCCACTTCACCACAGAGATGTGTATGGTTTGGCAATCACCTTCTGTGATGTAGTTCGGTATCTAAAGATTCTTTTCAGAGCAATAAATTGCACCTATTAGGTGCTCCTCTGAACCTCAGCAAATGTTTGTCAGCACCTTTAGGAGCGATTGCCTTTAAATATCTCATTCTTATACCTCAGTTTTCACTCTGCAGAGTGAAAGTAGCACTTCAAATACCTCATAGAAATGTTACACAATAAAAAGTGTAAAGCACTTCAGTTACTATAGCAGTAAAAGCTGTACTATGACCTCTGAGATAAATTTTAGTAGCTCTCATTGGAGATTCATCTCAGGTAGACAAGTATGTTTAATTTGTAATGCTAAAGGATGAAGAATATAAAGCAGCAGGGAAAACCTGAAATCTAATCTTAACAATGCAAAACGAGGGTATGTTTTCAGAGGAGAATGCAATTCTGAGTCCAGAGTGTACTCATGTCCCTGTGTCACATTTAATCTAGCTAGCAGGGACATCGAAGGCAAGCTCTAGCAACCTGAGTACATACATAGGATCCCTAGATGGCTTATACTCTGGCTAACAGCTTGGCTATAGCCCGTGCTGTCATCTTGTTATTACTGTTATCAGCTTTGTAAGGTAATTTCTGCAAGCTATGCTATAGTTGTACCTTTATTTTACAGTGCTCGTACATCAGGGCACTAGCGGTGCTCCTTCTCTCTGTAGATGGATTGCAACTTTTGTCTTAATGTTAGCAAATTTGTGAGAAGGGAGAGACTGCAAATGTTCTTCTCCATCATGAAGATATCTATCTCTGTAGGGGAGGTGTGAGAGTGAGATTGTTGAGAGAGGATTTAACCGACTTATGTGAGGTAAGTCGCAGCCGAAGTCAGCTGACAGCATTTTCTTTTCATAAAGATCCCCCCAGGAAGCGTGTGGACTCCCCAATGCTGAACAGGCATGGGAAGCGGCGGCCAGAAAGGAAGTCAATGGAGGTTCTCAGTGTGACAGACGGCGGTTCTCCAGTCCCTGCTCGCAGAGCTATTGAAATGGCACAACATGGACAGAGGTGGGTCTCTCCTTTACCCAGGAGTCCTGCTTGTCTGGGTTTGCTACCCCCTTTTATGTTATACATGCAAAAGAACTGTGGAGCCTTTCTATTTGCACCAGCACTCATTGCAACTTCCAAGCACATTTGCAACACGATCTGGCAGCCAGCAGCGCTTATGCACACAGGACCAGAAGTCCTGCCAGGGACTTAAGGGTTCTGTTCGCTTGCAGCTATTGCTCAGGAAACCTCCACGTCCTCTGGGCAAGATTAATCTCACCTCTTTTTAATTGTCGAGAATAGAGGCATTCAGTCTAAGCTTGTGATACAGGCTGTCACTCTAGGCAACGGGGACAGACGACGGCTTTGGAAGGTCTCAGATACATATGTCCTCTGTACCATCAATCTTAGGTGGGATAAATGGGTTGTTCCTCTCTGTTTCCATAGCCCACAGTAGGAATCTAGATGACTATCTTGGATTAGGTGCCTAGCTTTTGGGCACCTGTGAAGTTAAATGAGATGAACCCCACCCTCCATGTCATCAGAACAGCTTGAATCTGGAAAGCCCTGCCCAGGCATCTGTAAATGCTTCTAAAATGTGCTGTCAGAGCCAGCATGTATCCATCATGACCCGCATAAATTACCACGTGCCCGTAAAGTGATGGAATATGTATACTTTTGCCTCTTTTCTATCAAAGAAAGCATCAGTCTTGTTGGAGAAACAGCAGAGGAAAATGGTGTCTCCTCAAGGCAGGTTCTTGGAGAGTAAGTGAACTGCGGAAGTTCACTTATGTGAACCATGGAAGTTGCTTCCTCAGTCCCTATGACTAACCTAAAAGGAAGCATGTACATTTGAATTCACACTTGCATAAATCAATATAAAAGGACACTTCACATATACGTATGCTGATGATGCTGTAACTGCTGTTGCAGCTTTATGACATGATTTTTTTCTTCAGCTGTTAAGATCTGCTCAAAAAGAGCCTGCTGTGGCCTGAAACTCCCTTTACTGACCGAGAACTGGATGAAGAACATGAAATAATTTCATGTCCAGAGGCCCCTAGAATTGCTGGAAAGTCTTGCTGGCAACTGTTACAGTTCAAACTACAGTGAGGAAAAAGCGGTGATTTCCAGAATCTGCTAGGACTTATTTCAGACTGGATAAGTGGTCTTGAGATACACTGCCGTAAAGATTTTTCATTGTAGTGTAGGTTGGAAACCTGCCTTGAATGTGTGGTTTGCTTTGATGTGAGGTCTGGGCAAAGGAAATGTTCAGGACAGGGTGTGCTCAGTGTTCCTTATAGGCCTCAAAGTGATAAGGATGAACACAACACTGACAAACGGTTGGTCACTCCTTATTCAGCTTGCAGTGTTTAATCTGGTACCTGGTAGCTGCATGGGCCATGAAGCTCTCAGAGCCAGACAAAGGTGAATCATTTTCCCCCACCCCAAGGCTGCCTGTGAGTCGCAGCACTCCGCAGCTGTTTACAGTAAGTGTCCAACTGGGTGGAACAAATAGGAGGTGTTAGATTGATCCTGAAGTTTTCTGAGAGCTGCCACCTTCTCTTCCAGCTCTCAGCTTTGACTTTGGATTCAAAAATCTGAAGACGCAAAGCTGTGTCTTGCTATCCAGAGTATTTCGTTGGCTTTTAAATGTCGCACTCAATTCTGCACATGAGGAAACAGTTGAAGTCAAAAGGTCTGAGATTAATTCAGAGTAGAGACATATCCAGGCTACATATTAGTAAAGAAGGGCTTTGGCTTAAGGAGGAAGCGAAACCTGTGAGGCACGAAAGAGATACAGGACAACGCATACCACAACTCAGGGCTGGACATAAAGGTGTGATTAAGGGTGGAGGAAGGGATGTAATAACACCATGATTGATGATGATGGGCTTGGTAGTGCTTGTTTTGGAAGGGGTTAAAGGGAAGATGTTATTTTACTCCATGTGTGAGCTTCCATAATTCATAACATCCACATCCACAGATGACAACGGCACATTTTGTGTTGCTGGCAGCAGAGTCATTTATAATGTGAACTGGGTTCATTAACGAACACCACTGCATGGGGATTGTCTGGGGACGATGCATTCCTGATGGGGCACCATCTGTCAGAACAGTCAGTAACAAAATGACAAGTGCCTTCCAACAAGAGTGGGGGATTTTGAATGGCTAGTCGCATATTATATTCTGTGAAATGACCCACTGACAGTGGATTTTACAGCAGTAGGGCTTAGATCCCAGAGGTGGATGTTTTTTCAAGAATATCATTTTTTGGACTCAACAGATGACTATTCAGTGCTTTTATCCTACAATACTAGGAAGACAGGGAGGTGGACCATGGAGACAGGTCTCCTGTTTACACACAGATGACTTGTGTAAACATCCGGACACACAGAGCCATTGCTTCTTTCCTGAGCTGGCAGAGATACTCTTACAACCAGTGGGCAGAACACACCCGTGTGTCTTGTGATTTAGTCCTATTGTCCTCTTTCCCAGTAGTAAACAGATGTTTGCTTGCATAAAGGGGATTTATGTTATAACCTCTGGTTTATGTGTCTGTGTGATGAACTGTGCTTCTGGTAACCATGTGGGGACCCTACAAGTGTCTGGTCTTGGTTTGTTTAAGGGCATATCTTTCCATTGAGATTTGAAACTTGGCAGCCTTCAACAGTACAGTCTGAGAAGGTATTAAGTGAAAAACATAGTCCTTCAGTGACTTAGTTTTGGGTAATGGAGGAGGGGAACTCAGCACAAAGCCTGCTTGTTGAGCTTACAAACTCCTTGAAATGCTTGTGCTGACCTGTCCAAGTGTTCTCCATTGGGTCTTTGTATATGGCAAAGTTAGTATGCACAAACATCAGCCACCCTAAAACTGGTCACTTAAGTTTTGTTAATTCTTCGTTTTCCCTGCTAGTTGTGAACTAAACAGGTTCATAATAATATCTTAATTGCTTCCGCTGTTGTGGTATCTACACCTCTCAGACTACCTGATATTTCATTGAAATGTCAAAAGAAAAGAGGTAGGTTCTGAGCTTAGTTTAACACCAAGTAATTTGTCCCTTGTGCCAAAATCACACAGACTAGGAAGAATTCCATGGGAGCTAGAATCCCTTGGGGGATACGCCAGAAATGTTCAGCAGCTCTGCTGTGCGAGTCCAAAAAATGTTGTAAAATGGGCTTCATCATCTATTCATTTTCTTCTGGTTATTGAAGTGGATAGCTTGTATGAAAGATCAGCTAACATTAGGAAACGGTATTCTGTGAAACAGTGAAGCATATTACCAATGAAACATTACAGAGAGCTGCCCCTTTAGCAAAGAGTAGGGAATTTTGCTTCTAAGCTTCAGGGATTCAGACCCAAGATGATAAAGAAGGGCATTTCTCTATACACTGAGTATAGGGAAGAGAGTTGGGAGTAAGTGGTAATGGACCCTACAAATTAGAATACAAAATGGATTACTGTTCCTCTAAGAGACTCTGTGTTCTGATTTTAACCTTTTCTCAGATAGTGCTTAGTGTTGAGGTCTTCTGGAAAAGCCTGAGTAATGAGCACTTTGCAATTTGTGCCTTCAGGCATGTTCTATTTTCCCAGGACAGTGTGACAAAGTAGATGGTATTTGGGTTTTCAGCTGGATAAAGGAGAGCAGGTTTTACAAGTATGTATGGGGAAAGTCATCTTAGACCTCAGAAGTCAGGGGGAGATAATGAACTTCAGCACTGTCTAGGTTTGAGGCATAGCTGGAAAGTAAAAGAAAGGTTTTTCAGAGCATTGCTCAAAAAGGGGAGGATGGGTTGGGGGGCTGGGTGTCCAGCATTGCTTCAGGTGACTCTCTTTTATAAATGTCCACACTAGTAACTCTGTTTTCTCGCTTTGTTCCTGCCATAGTAAAACAATGTTCAGTAAAAGCCTGGATATCTCTGAAGCCAATCCCAAATTCAACAAAGAAGAAAGGTATAAACACTGACAATATGTTCCTCTCCTCTACCTCACTGCTGAGACCTTAAAGATGCAGTACTTACCTTCTCTGTGTGGGGACATAGCTGTTCTCTCTTTAGAGAGAAACAAAGAGGGTGGGATACTTACAGCCCCACACTACGTGTATTTTTGTACAGTACCATTCATTTGAGGCTATCCCCAGTGCAGCTTGTGACTGTACCAATGTTTTCCTCACTAAAATTTCATCCTACTGCTACTTCTGGTTCAGTTCTGCCATGAGTGAGGATGCCCAGGGTAGAAGATGTATTTTCTAAGACTTCTTTGGGAAGGATTGGAATATAAAACACTAGGAAAGCCCAGAGTGTTCCACTCCCAGCACTAGAAACAACAGCACAACTGAGTCAGTGATAACAGTGGTAGGAAACTTTGGAAATCTTGTCTGACAGAGCAAAATATTATGTGCCTGTAGGTAAGAGACGAACTTCTTAAGATTACCCTGGCTGCATCAGGGAACACAAGAGGAAAAAATGATCGAAGATAGAGTTTTTTTGAGGATTATTTCAATCTAACAGTTCAAGTGACAGATGGTGAAGAATAACAGAAAGCGTAACTCCCAACTGTGAATAGAGGCATGATGGATGACATGCAGGCCACCAGATTTAGGGCATTTAAGTGGACTTACGTGGATCCATGAACAAAAAACAAAGTTTAGACTTTTGCGAATGTGGACATGTTGTTCCTAAAACTTCAGTCTCAGAGGAAGAGAATTTTTTCTAATGTTAAAAGGTGGCATGCCAGTGGATAATTTTTCATCAAAATGTAATCCATATGCATTTTGGACAAACATTTAGCTTACCCTAAGGCTAGGAGTGTTCCATATGATTCAAAAATGGGGAAGCAGTGGGTTCCTTAAAGGAACCTATGGACTTGGCAAACCATTCTTTTTTCCATTTCCCCTTTTAATAGAAACCTTTCTATTTAAAGGTAAATGTGGCCTTTAAGCCTGAGGAGACTTGCAGGATGTGTGAGGGACAGCCCCTGTTTTGGCTTTTTGCAGGCTGAGACAGTCCTTTGTGGGCAGTGTTTCAAGTCTTGAACCTGCCACAATGAAGAACATCATGCATCTGCAGGAGAGATTGTGCCTCACCCTCTTTAAGATGCCAAAGTAGGAACAAGCATTGGACCCGAACTGTTAGAAACCTTTAAGTTTCAGAGCCACAAAGAAGTAGTGGTTATACAGTCTTTAGTGGCTGGGCTTTCCTGGACTGTTACCATAGACATGGAAATTCCTGTTCCTTTCTCCGATTCCCCCTCTACATAACTTCTGTTCTTGAACATGTGGCATTTCTTGCATTAAAAGTTAGTCTGAAACTACTCCAAAGATGAGCTTTTCCACAATAATTAAAATTCAGGTCCAGTAAGAGAAGTGCAGAAATTTTATCTGTGACAGAAGTGTCTTTCAGCAGATGTTCCCAGCACCATTCATTGTCCCTCTGTCCTCTAGCAGCTGCTACAGCTGTGTTAGGAGCAGAGGAAATGACCCTTCAGTAACTGCTGGGGGAATTTCTTAAATACACATGAGGATTTTGTGTTCCCTCTCAAATGTGATATTTTTCAGAGTACAGGAGGAGAAGGTTAGGGATCTGCACGAGGATCACGCAGGGTCCTTCTCAGTGAAGGACCAGGCTGATTTTTGGAGGATCACATTCGCTGTGGTCTTACTTCCCTCCCACTTCTGAGTTAGGACAAAGGACCTCAGTGATGGGAAAGTGAGAGGACCTGGATTCTGGATCTGTGCAAAGCCACATGAAAGAAAGGGATAGGCAGCAAAGAGAACCCCAGCAAAATGGGGCCTGCTAATCATGGTGGCCATTAAATTTTTGGCCAGTGTTTAATTATCCAACTTTATGATGTCTTTTTTTAAAGGAATACTGCATCTTTAAGGGTCCCTTCCCTCTAGATGCACATGGTTGTCTTAGTAGCTGAGGCCACTGTCCCTTTCTTTTCTTTTTCTTTCTTTCTGACTTTCTCTTTCACCCCCTTTTTCAGTGCTTCTCTTCTTCTGTATCTGGGTTGCTGCAGCTCCGTAGTTCACTTGCTTCAGTATTGTAGGGAATGCACATGTCTGCGCTTCTGGGTCTATTGTGTCCTGGGATTGTTCATTTTTTTTCAACCGCATTTCCCTCTTCCTTTTCCCTATTGTCAATTTGCTTTCCATTCTCTTTGTTAACCTCTTCAGTGCCTTCCCTGTTGGGAAAATGACTTGAAAGAAAAATTAATCAACCTTCCGGCACCCATTCTATTTACATTTTAATATTCTGCATGTGTGAATATGGGTGTATTTTCTGTATAAATATACACAAGCGTTCCAATATACGATGGGTGTCAATTTGCTCTTCTCAGTTACATCACTGTAGATAGATTTGTACGGGTACAATTGAGGACAGCGTTTGTCCCTAAATATATACATATATATGTATTTGTATGAATTAGATCTTACCCAAGTTTGCACTCCAGGCTGAAATACAAACGGAGTGTCACTCAAACACATGAAAAAGAACTTACTGTAATGCTTCTTTCCACTTCTCTATCAATGCGTAGCACAACAGCTTTTTCTTTCTATTCTAACTATGTTTTAATTTTAACTTTTCTCAAAACTGCCTTGGGTTGCCCAGCGCAACATTTGCAGTGTTGATGTAACCGGAAGCATGGCTAGTGCACTGAGCAGTAAACTGTGAAATCTACTGGGCATATATTAAATTTGGCATTTCTGTTGGTGACCGTCTTTGTGGAGAATGGATTTTCCTCACCCAGCCGGAGGTAACTTTGGCAGCTTGGGAGCCTGTTATTGAAAATGGCAAGGATGAGAGAGAGAAAGGGACAGAGAGCAAAAAAAGCACTGCATCCAACTTGAGAATAATTTGGCTTATAACACCCCAGATTATTTTTTTGTATTTCTGATCTAATCTAATCTTTCTTAATGTGAAAAGGTGGTGACACTTTCCTGAGTTTGCTTACCTGACCCCCTGAAAACTTAGTAACCTGACTATTCTTTTCAATTTTGAATTTTTTCTTTAGTAGTGAAAAATTAAGAATACTGAAATTTTTGATTGTCACTAGGCTTCAAAGTCAAAATTCCAGAGATCCATTCTGCTTTTAGAGTTGCTGTTTCAGACTGTTTCCAGCACAGCATTGATTTATTCTCCATTCACATTTGAAAGATTTTCTTTGCAACCTTTAAGACCCAGAGACTGAATTTATTTTAAATGAAAAATGAGATCCTGGAGCACAAGATGGCATCCACAGAGATAAGTGCTGGGTTGCTGAGCTGGTATGTTCTAGCTGATCTGAATTCCTGACTATAAGACCATCATGATTAATAAGCCAGTATCAAAGACGATTCACAGCTTGAGCTACAATCTTGTACCCTGGGCTCCCAAGCTGGCTCAGAAATGCATGCTTTAATAACCAATACGTTTCACAGTTCATTTGTGGCAAAAAAAAGTACTTCTTACCAGGCCAGCTTGGGGGACAGAGGGACACTTACACTGAGCAAACTGGGGACAAAAAGAACAATTTCCTTGGTAACAGTCTGATATAATTGTGCCTTATGTAAGAGGCAGAAAAGAGATGCAGCAAGAACCCCGTTGCTCTGCTGACTGCTTTTATTGGGATTTGGCTGGGAATTACTTTTTACAGCCTTAGTATGTCCCTCTCCATATTCCCCAGTGTCAACGTTGGATATGTCTGCACTATTGTGAGCAGGACAAAAGTTATCTTCTGGTAAATGAAACTGTCCCCCTAGTGTTCCTGGTCTCTGAAGACATGGGCACCGGTGGCAATAATTATGACCGTTCAGTTCTCCGAACAGTATTTCACTCTGCTTTTCCTACTCTTCTCTCCTCCACCTGCCTCCACATCCCTCCCTCTTTCTTTCTCTCTCTCCCTCTCTCTTCATTTTCCCTTTCCGAGGATGGCGAGTGCTGATCCGTTGGGGTAAGCTCTAGTTTTGGATTATTCCTGTTACGGGACTTGTGTATCTTGTAGAGAACCTTTTCATTTGCAGTTTACAAAGACAATACAGACTGATATACTTCAGTGAATGAGGAGGCTTTACGGCAGGGAGAGAGAGAGAGAGAGATGTGGGAAGAAGCATTTTTGGTGCTTTTGTGTGTGTTTGTGTGCTTTTATGTTGGAGTCACGCTCCATATAATTTACTTCTGGGTTCTTTTTTGTTCTCTTGTTTGTCTCTCTGTTTCAATGTCTGTGGGCACAGAGAACTATCCTCAGACACTGTGCAGGTACCAGGACACCTTCTGAGAGTGAAACCTCCTTCTCCATTTAGCGCTTTTTGTATCTGTTTGGTACCCTCCAGTTAATTTTGATCTTAATTGATCCTCTTTTCTTCTTTTTTTTTTAAGATGAAGTTGACTCCCATCCATGTTATTAAAAAAAAAGCTGGGTATTCCCTATCTTTTTAGTGTATGTTTTTGTAAGAGGTGAACAGATAGCCCTAGAGACAGATAGATCTTCAAAGCTCTTTATTTTCAATAAAGGCGATATAGGTACAACTAGGAATGCAGTCACGCTTCAAATTGAAGTTCCATTTATAAATACTTAACAGAAGGAGAATATTTTGCTAATAAATTACTTAATAAAAACGTTGTAATAGATCACTACAGACTATAGCAAAAGCTTGCTGAGAGGGTACATATTGCAAAAGCTAATTAGCACCATTAACATTTACTTCTCATGTTTGTAGTGTGTTTTTACTATTTATTAATTCTTTCTAAACCATTTATAAATGGAACTTAAGTATAATTGGCCAATTAAGGAGGGTGTTTAACATCACCCTCTGTGCGCACTGAAAGGCAGCAGAGGTGTGTTACCAACATCTGTGGTCCTTTCTCTGTACTTTTTGTAGGGCTTCATCTTACAAGCAGTTTTTACCATGAGTAGACCTTCTGACTTAAATATAAGTATTCCCAGTAAGAGGTGTTAGTATTATTTGGACGGTTGGGACTGTAAGACAATGGAGCATAAGATATTCTATTCATATTCCCTAGATCAGGGAGCAAGGAAGCACGGTTTTTATCTTTTGGACACCCAAGAGTAATAGTGATGAAACGTTGTAACATGCAATACCTGACTGCTCACCTATTGCAGATTAATTCAGGTCATTTTCAGAGGTCTCATACCCTGAAATGCAGTTTAGAATTTTTTTGTTTTATTTGAGTGAGCAAGCAAAGGAGGAGTATCAAATTCCACCCAATTTATGCTTGAAGCAAATAAGAGGTTGGCTGGATATTTTGGGAATGACTTTCAAAATTACAGGTGGAATCAAACCAATTCAAAATTTCTAAGGCATTTCACCCAGGGACACAAGTCTGATGCATTACTGCATGCTGCATGCATGCTGCAGGCTCCTCTTCTTGGAAGCATGGCTCCAGCTTGACCAGCTAAGAGGCTGAGGCTGTATTCAGCATCCTGGTAAAACTGTGCTATGAAAGCAAGTTCTGCTGGGACTGCAACAAGGTGCCAAACTCCACTTTGGTTGTAAGAAAAATTTCTGAGAGATGGTTATTCAGAGAAGAAACAAGTGCCAAATCTGACCCAAATGTTTAATGCTGACTGTCAAGCCTTTATGCTCTACTGGTGTGTACTAGCAGATGCACTGTTCAAAGCACTTGAAAATTAATCTAAGTGAAGGGCTATAGAGAGGTGCTCTGTACACGTGCTACATGCATAGTACGGTTACCAGGTCACCTGTGCTTTTCCTTCTCATTTCTCTCAGCCTACACCTCAGCAGTGTGAGGCTTCAGCCCTTCATCTCTTAGAGCTCTCTAAAAAATCTGCAGTCCTCTGAAACCAGCTGAAACTCAATTCCAGCTCCTCAATTTCACCAGTAAGAGACCACTAACGTGAATTTGGCCTCACATGGCTTCCCTTTTGAGAGCAGCTGCCTAAAATGAGTAAAAAAATACTTTAAAACAAAAGACCTTTTAGCTTTGATACTTCAAAGTATCAAATAGATTGAATAAGGTATAAAATCATCACATCTACAAGCTGCAGCCCACACATGCACATTTTGTTTCAGTCCTTGGCCTCTCTCTTTCATAGCTCAGACGTTTCCAGGTTATTGTCAATCTATGAGATGGGAGGAATAGCCTGCAATGAACGGTCTCAGTGCCCACCTTATGTTTAGAGTGCCCTCTGCATCTTCCCCCCGCTAAACCCTGGGACTAGCTCCCTAATGTGGTTTTTTTTAATTCCTCCCTCCAGGCATGGCAAAACAAATACGTCACTTTGGGAGGGACTAAAGAGTCTCTTCTTGGGTCTCTAAATCTGGCAGTTGTGTTTGAGGGAATGCTCTTTATCCGAGCAACTGCATTGACTTTTCTGCTTGTATTTTCAATAACTTTTGGATGGCTTCCATTGAGTTAGTGTCCAAGCATATAGCAATGCAAAACACAGAGCAAAATGTGTCACGCACAGCGTTTGTAGTTTCCTAGATTGTTGCATTTAGTATTAAGTTATTGGAAAAATTACAGATTTAGTAATTCCAATGACATTTAATGCCTGTAGAGACTCTTAGGAGGTTACTCACTAATAGATATTTCCCCCTAAATAAATATAGTTCATAGCCATAGAGATAAGATGATGTCGTATTTTTCTCCTCTTTCCACATACAAGATCATACAGGGTCTGCCATACTAATGTGCTGCCTGTAGGGCCTCAAACTTTCGTTTTCTGGTGAAAGGAATAAAAGTTTAAATTCTCTCTGTTCTTTCATTACAGTATTTCAGCATAACGCAACATTTTCATTACTTTCTTTTGGCCCTGTCCCAGTTCTGTCCACCTGACTCTGAGATACAGGAGCAGTGCATGGGGCTGTTTTTTTTAAAACTGAATTCTAGCATTTCCCAGCTAAGATGATCTTGATGGGAGGGACAAATCTGTCATTTTTGCTTGTGAGCATTTTTGTACTGGAGTATAGAAACTGCCACTGTACTGAGTTTTTATAGCCAGCGTGGGAACTACGTCCCATTTGTAAAGATAAATTACGGGAGATTCATTAAATTGAAGATGATGCAAGGAAGATCTCCTCACTCTGGGTGTCATATCCCACACCAGCACTCTCTTGGAAAGAGGAAGAGTTTTGAAAACGTACAGCTTTCTTTTCACCCCAACACCTAAAATTAACCCAGGATTCTTTAAACTCTTTCCACTGCTCCTATATACAATTTCCAGTGTGGACAAACTAAAACTTGCTATAGGGCCTACTTTACTTCTTACGTATTTTGCATGTAAATCAGCAGCAGAAATAGAGCTTGTTTGATAGCAATCATATGGATGCTGAATGCTTTTGCAGGAGGATTTCACACTAACTCTCTCTTCTGTCCCCTACCTCAGGCTCCTAGGCTGGATGAAAACACAGTACACAACAACTCTTTTTCAAATATTGCTTCCAATAAGGAACTGGGAGTTGGGAGGTGGGGCCTGCCGTGCTTTGCCCTCCGTGTGTGTGGTGGTTTCTGTAAAAAAATAGAAGGCAATGGGGTTGGGAGGGGAGAATTCAGGACTGTTGGAAACACCTGATTGCAAAGAGGAAATAGCAGATTGGAACTTTTAATCAAGTATCCTGGAATTCAGGTGAGTGTCAGAGAGGACTTTCCCACTACAATTGGGAGCCAGTGGGAACATCTCCTAGTGGGAGTTTAACTCCTGAGTAGGTGTTTAACTGCATCTCTGGGCACCTCGATGCCTTCCATATTTGTCCAAGATAATCTGTAGGCTCCTCTTGTAATTTATGGTTTGGAAGAAGCTTTTCCTGATGTCTCATACAAGGGAGATTTTAACTAAATGAACTTCCCGTACACACGACACATCCGTGTTGCATGCAGTTACTTCAGTTATAGGAGAGGCACATAAAATAGCCTTTCAAAAGTGGAGCAGATGGTTCTCCCCTTAAAATTACTTTGCATAAACCTTTCAGTGCCCCAGATCTTGATGGTACAAATTCAGGTTTAATCTAGTGCAAAAGAATGCCAAGACTGAGCTTCTAGTTTTTGACTGCTGTAAGATGATGGGCAGACTGCAGCAGGGTACAAGGAGGAATGTATGTGGGGAGTTTCTGCATAGAATGAGTGCCCCAGATTTTCGTGGTACAAATTTGGATTTAATCTGGCAAAAAAGCATGCTGGGACTGGGCTTCTGGGTTTCACCTATTTACTGTGATGGACAAACTGCAATGAGATTCAAAGAAAACCATCAGTGAGTAGTTTCTTTAAAGGATACAAACAGAGAGAACAGGACCTGCCATTGTGTTCAGTTGTAGCTTACTCTTTCCTTGGAAATAGGTCCTCTTTTGCAGTTCACATATTTTTTAATAATTCTACTGCTGAAATTCATTTAGTAATATATGTCTGGGAGACCATTTTAGAAACTGATTTTTTTGTTTTATTCTTCTATAATGGTAGAATAAACTGAGATAGTTTATAGTCAAAATTTGTTTTACATTGTCTTATATATAAGCTGACATTAACTATCTGACCTATATAAATTTTAAATATATATACATGTACACACACACATAGACACATACATATACACATACACACATTCACTCTGTTTTCCAAGCATCTACAGGACTTCATCTTTTCATGTTTGTTATGTGAAGGCAAGTAATTGCTTTCATTGCTCTTACTATAGGTGAAACATTGGTAGGTTTGCTACATTGACATGTTGCATGGTGGTTGTTGAACAGCTAGGTTCTTAGCCAAGTCCTTTCCTATAAGATGTCTCAGTCTTCCAGACAACTTTCCTTCTATTTAAAAAAGATAGAAAGCAGCTGCCTCTGGGGCTTATTCATTTACAGCCACATGGAGGGTGATTTTTCCTGCTGGGCGCCCTCCTCCTGGAAACTTCTGCTGCTGAAATGTTTGTGCATTTCACCTGTCTGCCCTTTCAGCACGTTTAGCATAGCACATTGGTACGTTTTATTGTCTACAGCTGACATTTTTCATAGGTGGCTTTTGCTGGAGAGCATAAGAGCATTACAGTATAGGTGACCTTGTCCGCAAATAGAAGGACAGTTTATTCTCCCTTCACTGGCCTCTTTTTGAGGGCACCTGGGCTGTTATCTTGATATTAGTAAAGTCATCAACAACAGCAGAACTCATTATCCATAGAGAAGACCTGGCTTGTTTAATGCAACAGCAGGAAATCTTACTGAAGAGCAGAGATGTGAAATCCATCAGTGAGAGGCTGGAAAGGGCTAAGCCAATGTGAGCTTGATTTGTGGGAAGTCATCACATAGGGAACAATTGCGCGCCTGAGTCATGGAGACTTGTTTTTTTAATTAATATCTGGAAGAATCACAGAATCCCCTACCTTTGTGCCTTGTACGCACGATGCTTTTCCATGTTGCTCATGACAGAGAACGTCTCATTCTGTGTCCACCAGCACTGTGCAGAAAAGAATTCTCAGCACCAGCATGAATGTCTTGACAGTCCTTTTTGAATTCAGCAGTTCGGCTTGCACAGGACAGACGTAGTAGCTTCCATGTGCTAGATGACCAAAAAAAAGGTAGCAACTCCCTTAATGAAAAGCAGTATCCTCCCTGAGCAACCGCATTTCTTTGTTTTGAGGGTGGGACAACTGAAAAAGGTGACAGTAGTGAAAGGAAAGAGTCATGTGCTTTTCCAGTGACAGCCTCCCTCCTCTTCCTCACTACTTCATACCTGTGCCTGTGGTGGCTGGTGTTCAGGGTTATTACTTGTCCAGGTTTTCTGAGGGCTCTTTTCCTTATTGTGTCCATTCAGGTCTCGGTCAATCAGCGGAGCATCATCTGGGCTCTCCACCAGTCCTCTCAGCAGTCCAAGGGTAAGTGGTGCTGCTTCAAGATTGTTGGTCCAATTCACTCACACATGCTTGATGCTTTTCAACATCTGTTGCTGCAGAGCCGTGGCTCTTAGCTGGGATGTTTTGTTTTTCCTTGGCAGCTTGTAGATTTTCATGGGTGGTGAGGGAAATGTTATTTACAAATGCAAGCAGAGAATGTCTCATACATGTTCCCTGCACTGTTACCAGGGATCTCACTGTGCCCTTGCCCTTTTTCAGTCTCATAAGCACAAAGAATAACGTTGCTATGACTAAACACTGCCATATCCAGCTGAGGTCTGTATACAGCATGGTTTCAGACCAAATATCAGGAACTATTTCACAGCTACCTTCAATCAGGTCACAGGAGAGCACCAAACCATGCTGGTTACAACCAGCTTGATTCTGTTTGCCTCAGAATAACTTGTATTAGAAAGTCAGAGAAAATAAATTATATGAATTTGAGGGCTAGCAAAATTAAAAGGAAATTAAGAAGTTTAAGATGAGAAAAAAATGCTCAAACCCCTATAAATAAGGTACATTCACATGCCCTTATTCAATATAGTCAACTAAATACTGATACTCAACTAATACTGATACTCAACCACTACAAAACATGCTTGATAGTACATCTGTTGCAAAGTTATTACAGTTTCTAAGTGCAATGACAGGCCTCCCTCTCCTTGGTAACTTCTTTAGGGATAAGAGTGAGTATTCCTAGTGTCTGACAAAGTCAGCTTAGTCACTTCAAGACTGCAGTCTTTACAAAAGTCTAGACCTCATTAAGAAGTCTACAGGGCTATGGCCATCCATGTTACCTATTTGTCTGGCCCAGAGTTTCTGGAGGATTTCTGCATACTTCTCATGACTTCATGAGAAGATGCCATCCCCCATTGGAAATGGATATATTCCATGTGTTAGGGTATGGATACACCTATGGATCTACTCTTAGGTACATGAAGATAACATCAGTATTCCAAGTATTTAAAATTTTAATTCCCTGGTAACAATGTGTGTAATTCTTATGCATAAAGACACACTGTTGGGTGTAGGTTTATAGGCTAGTAAAGCTTCCAACTCCTTGCTTGATTGTACTATTTTCTGAAACATATTCTGGGCTTCTATCAGTTGTTAAGCTGTTTTGCAACTGGCAAAAATGTGTGTGTGAAACAGTGAAGATCCATTTCCTTGTTTCTGCACTGGGACTCCTCCTGGATATCAGTGGAATGAAGCAGAGGTCTGAGAACTCTTATGCCGCTGCAAAATGTACTGAAAAAGAGCATGGAAACAGTTTTGTGCACAAAATAAGCATCCAGTGCAGCAAACCTAAGTCTTGATCTCATAAATTGATCTCTTGGGATCAATTTCTGACATCGCAGTAGGACTACTTCAAAGAATAAGGATGACAAGAGCTATTCCATAGTTGCTCTATCTTACCATTATTACTTAATAGGCAGTTGATTAATTCAAATTAAAAGTCTTCAAAGGGATTTAGCAACCAGATGGCATTTTCAGCAGATCATAACAATATTAAGGCAGGTCAAATTTGAGTCTTAAAAGGAAACGTTGGAATAAAAATGGTGTTTTTTTAAAACATCCTTACCTGTGCTTCTAATAGCACCTTAGATTATTGAAAGAGAACATACTTTAAAAAGCAAATACATATTTCACTATATGCGCTGCTTAGGTTCAGTTCTATGAGGAATTGAATTCAAGAGCAACTAGGAGTTCTTCTCACAAGATCTTGCTAGTGTTGTTCCCCTTTGCACCAGCTGAAATATAGACCTAATTTTGTTCTTTATTACATTATTAAAAATGTAGTAATTAAGGGTGCCCCTTCAGATTCTTAATGGATTGAGTGGGAGTTGAATTTGCCTTTATTTCTTTCAAATTTGTTTCTCAAACAATCATACAAATAAGATACAAAAATTGCAAGGAAACATTTGCAATCAATAGTCTTTGACTTTTATCCGTTGGTGTCATTTGCAAATGGATAATAGCCAGATGCTGATAGTGACTTCCATAAATTAACCATTTTCCTCATCTTTTCCCCTTCCTTTCTCACTGGTGATCAGAATTTACCAAACATGGCAGACTTTAGTTTAACTTTACAATCCTAGTAATAATACAAATGTTTTGATGTAGTGATTTTCTTTTAATTTTGGTGTCCTAACTCTAAGGTCTTCAAAAGTAATTACAAAACATTGATGCAAAGAATTGTAGGACTTGGGTCTTAAATACATTTCTGCATTTTTTTAAATATAGCAACATTGTGCTAATCCATCAAACCCAGAAATTAAACTCACTAGTGAGTGTGCTTACCCGGGACTGAGATTTGAGGCATGGTTACGTGTATATGGTATGTCTGCACAGTGCTTGGTTACGGCTTTTAGGTGTTCATAATGGATAATAATAATAA
>NW_010544688.1:0-205 GCF_000687285.1 Phaethon lepturus
CCTGTGTGTTTACCGCCTCGTATTAAACCAGGCGGCTTTTGTAAGAAGGGGACCCGTCCCCGGACACCCCGGAGTTGGGGACAGCCGCCCTCAGCTGGGGCCCCGCCTGGCGCTTGCACCCAGCCGGGACAGGCTGCTTTTGGAGACATTTTGGGACTTTTTTTCCCAGCATCTGCTCCTAGCTAAAATCTCCTCTCCCAGGCCC
>NW_010544688.1:302-8357 GCF_000687285.1 Phaethon lepturus
GGCCCATCAAAGAGGTTTTGATGCGGATCAAAAGTGGCTGTGTGCCTCTCCGGGGACCGGGACTGGAGAGCCCCAGCCTCCTGGGGCCTCGCCTGCCCCACAGCATCAACCACTTGAAAGGGAAACGGCCCACCTCTAATTTGGGGATTTATGTTTAACCACTCGGGGCACAGCTGGGGTGGCGTGGCCGCCTCACAGGGAGGCTTTTGAGCTTCTCCTGGTGGAGAAAAGGGAAGAGGAGTGGGCTGGGACCCCTTTCAGAGCTCTCTGGGTGCTTGGGGCAGGGGGTCATGGTGGGAACCCAGCTGGGATGGGCAGCGCTGGCTGCCCCAGGAAAACTGGGGGTCGTGCCCCAGCGCCCTGCGCTGAGGCTCAGCAGGGTGGTTTCGGTGAAGCCACAGTGCCTCCCTCGCCTCCTGCAGAGCCATGGTTCTTGGGGCTCCAGAGAGCAGGACCTGGTTTCTCCCCGCCCAAAGTACTCCCAGCTGAGGAGACCACGGAGCAGAAAGACTCGAGGTCAGAAAAGACTCGCGGTCAGAAAAGACTCGCGCATGATTGTTAGTCTTTTGCCCCCCACAATCCTTGGTTCGATGTGGGAATCGCCTGCAGTTGTGGCTCAGGGTCCCCCCAGTCCCCATCGCTTTCCTGCCCGTGCAGGGACAGGATTTCTGTGGGGCAGAAGGCGGCCATGGGCCTCCCGGCTCCTGCTGGACCCGGTGGTGCCCCCGTGGTTTGCAGAGTCAGACCTATAGGAAAATCCCAGATAGGTGTTTGTAACAAAGCAAAAAGTGCACGTTGCACACGTGAGAGCTGGGAAGCGGCATCTGCTGAAGGAAGGAGGAATGAGTTTCTGTGCTGTTGTGCAACACTTCCCTGATACACCCAGAAGTACCCAGGCAACCCAACCCTCCACCTCTTACTAAAAGCCTAAAGGTGCTCTGCCCTCAGCCCCAGGGCAGTGTCTTCTGCCTGGGCTGAAATAAAAAGCAGTGACCGGAGGAGGGTAATGGGGGTGAGCGGCTCCATGCGGCTCCTGTCTCCGTCAGGCTGAGCCTGCTGAGGGTGAGACCCATCCGTGCCAGTTAGCGACAGCCCTACCTATGCAAATATTTTAAAATTCCATCAGTAATTCCCTGCTCATGGTTTTTGGGTAACCTCCGGCCATCCTTCAGGTGGGGTATTTTATTGCCTGTTGTCCTTGGGGTGGCAGGGAGCGCAAGGATGGGATGGGGTGGGCTCGGTGCAGTTGGGGTTACTATACAGGGGTGACCAGGGTTATTTCTGCTGCAGTGCCAAGTATTGACGAGAAGTTTTAAACTTTGCTTGGCTGTGCAGAGGTTAAAGTTTTATTGAGACCAAAGGTTTCTAAGAATAAGCTCAGAGCTGTGCTGCCAGGGCTGCAGAAGGTTAAGGGAATGGTGAGATCTAATCAGAACTGCTCCCTCATCAGTCTCAGATGAGTGGCCACATATAAAACCGGACAGGGAATATCTATCCATTTACCCCTAATTACTTATTTCCACACTCTCTCCCACAGTCCATGCTAGCGATCACAGTTTTCCCACGTAAATGTGGGGCTGCAAAGTTCTTTGTGCTTCAGGGCGAAGTTGGAGACAGGAATTTCCAAAGGCTCCTGGTTCCCCCAGTTCCCATTTGGGGCTCCGGCATTTCAGGGTGGCCCGAGTCCCCAAGAGCAATGCTGTCCCCCTGCCCTGGGGAGCTGGAGGGGCTACAGGGTGTCCCACCAAGCAGGTGCTTTGGTGCAGCCTGTGCCCCAAAACCCCAGCAGCTTCCCGGTGGTGCTGATCACAACCCGGCCCCCAGGGCCAGGAGAGTTTCAAAGAGGTTGTTTTGGGTTTGGTTTTTTTTTTGGCTATCTGGAAATTACTTGGCTTAAATGTTTGATTTCAGCTTCAAGCTCCTTCTCTAGACTATCCCAAAGTGAAGGTGCCATCTGCCTAGTAGAGATGGTCTTGGATCTTCCTGGCTCTAGTGGGGAGCAGGAGGCTGAGGGCGGTCCCCAACGGGTGGCACCGGGGCTGGGACGCGCTTCTGTCACCAAGAGGATGAGGCTCAGGGGAGCCACGAAGCCAGTGCTACATCCGTCTCCTTCAGCTCCCCAGCTGAGGTCCCTTTCACCCTCTGGCAGGGAATGGGTCTCCAAGCACCTTGTGTGTCCCCTCCGCGTGGGAGCAGCCAGAGATGGGGCTGCCCTCGAGAAGCTGTTGGGACCCCGGTGGGCACATGGAGCCCAGTTGCCACCCGCCGTGCCCAGTGCTCGTTTGCACAAGATGGCCCAAGGCAGCTGGAGCAAGCGGGACTGTGGCGGGAGAAAATTGGCGCAGATGTGCCAGCTGTGGAGGGGAGCCGGGTGCTCGGGGGCAACATAGTGCAGATGGGCAGAGCGGGCAGTTCCTCTCCTCCACAGCAGCAAGGCGAGAAACCCGCCTTTGTGTGGAAAAGCAGGTTGGGGGGGTAATTGGTGCATCAGCAATCTCTGGGTGCAGCCTTCCCGCTGTCCCAGGGACCGCAGGAGGATCCCTCGCAAGCCCCTGGCAAGCTCCAAGGTTTGTCCCATGAGCCAGCGGCTACCCCAGGCGATGGGTCTGCAGTGGGGGAGAGCAGCGGGATGGCCCCACAAGGGCCTGGGGTTGATCTACCACGGTCCCCCGCATGCCCTGGACATGCCGATAACTGGGTTGCTGCAGGCTGGGAAAATCTGCTCCCAAACCTGAGATTTGCAGTGGTGCAAATCCCCAGCAGTGCATCCGCTGTCCTTACCCTTATCACCGCAAAGTGAAGCGACGGGTCCCGGGAGCTGGCCGAACGCCCAGCAGTGCCCCCCGAAATGCTGCTTCCCGAGGTGGACGCAGGGTTAGGGACATCTTTTCCCCACTGAACCTTGAAGTTCGTCTCAAATGGCAATTTTTTGTCCTGATCTGCCATTTTGAAATGAGATGGCGTTGCCCATTTCATGTCGACTCCCATGGTCTTCCTGGCTCCAGTTTCTCAGTGTTGTGTAAGCTGGGATGACAGTCTAGGGCCATGGGCAGTACGCCTCTGTTTTGGAGCTAACGCTTCCGGGGAAAAGATAATTCCCTTCTGTTCTTGTCCTAAACTGCAATTTTGAGATGGCTGAAACAGGGGTTTCCCTTGGGACATTCCTGCAAAACAGCTGCTTTGCTGAAGCTCTCATCCTGACTTCATCTCTCCACCCATTTTCTTCTTTCCCGTGAGCCCTTCCCAGCTCTTTGCGTGGACGTGGGTTACCAGATGACACCGCAGCCACCTGCCACATGCCTTGTGCCTGACCCTGCAGTTAAGTGTGGCCCCAGAGCTGCCCCACAAGCGGGATGCAGGTGGGAAGAGTGTGCATGGAGGTGTCCCACAAGGCTGCTGCCCATCAAAAGGTGATGGGACACAGATTATGAGCATCCCATGGCCTCTCCAGGAGCCGCTTTTGCAGACAAGCCTCTTGTAGCTTGCAGTTTCCTCTCCTTAACCCCCCTGTCTTGTCCCTTTAGGAAGAAGACCATCTACAAAACGGTTTGCCTCTCCTTCTTGCTGGTGATCACAGTGACGGTGCTGCAACGGGGAATGGCACCCAGCCAGTTCATGCAGGGCCACCAGCAGAAAGAGCTGCTGCCTCTGGAGCCCCTGAAAACGCAGAAGAGAGACAATGCCTTCTCCATCACCAGCACTTTCTGGAAGAGCAAGAAAGAGAAAGCTCCTGTGAAGGAGGAGGAGAATGTGACGGCAAAGCAAGCGAAATCCTGGGATGTCACCACTACCAACTGCTCAGCCAACCAGAACTTCAGCAAGGTGGACTGGTTCAAAGGGCTGGAGCCCAATTTCCAGCAGTTCCTGCTCTATCGACACTGCCGCTACTTCCCCATGCTGATCAACCACCCCGAGAAATGCAGCGGGGACATCTACCTGCTCATCGTGGTCAAGTCTATCATCACGCAGCACGACCGCCGCGAGGCCATCCGGAGGACCTGGGGCCAGGAGAAGGAGGTGGAGGGCAAGAGGATCAGGACGCTGTTCTTGCTGGGCACAGCCTCCAAGGAGGAGGAGAGAGCCAACTACCAGAAACTGCTGGATTATGAGAACCACATCTATGGGGACATCTTGCAGTGGGATTTCCTTGACAGCTTCTTTAACCTCACCCTCAAAGAGGTCCATTTCCTGAAGTGGCTGAACATCTACTGTGACAACGTCCACTTCATCTTCAAAGGTGACGACGATGTGTTTGTGAGTCCCAGCAACATCCTGGAGTTCCTGGAGGACAAGAAGGAGGGAGAGGACCTCTTTGTGGGAGATGTCCTCTACAAGGCCAAGCCAATCCGGAAGAAGGAGAACAAGTACTACATTCCCAGTGCCCTCTACAACAAAAGCAACTACCCACCCTATGCAGGGGGTGGGGGCTTCATCATGGATGGACCCCTGGCCAAGAGGCTGCACAAGACCTCAGAGACACTGGAGCTGTATCCCATCGACGACGTCTTCCTAGGGATGTGCTTGGAGGTCCTTAAAGTATCACCTATTGGGCACGAGGGCTTCAAAACTTTTGGCATTGTGAAGAACAAGAACAGCAAGATGAACAAGGAGCCATGTTTTTTCCGGAGTATGTTGGTGGTTCATAAACTGCTGCCTCCAGAGTTGCTCCAAATGTGGGACTTGGTCCATAGTAACTTGACGTGCTCAAGAAAACTCAACGTCCTTTAGCTCAGTCTCTCTGGAGACCTGGGACTGGAGGGGGCGGGACAACCGATCCCTGCTCTGGGATGGGGTGAGCCTCTGCTGGTGGCACACAAGTCCTTCGGGGGCATCTCCCTCTGGGGCAAGGGGGGCAGAGACACTGCGCTCATGGGCAGGGTTTGTGATAGTGTTTGTTTGTACTGTAATGTGGTTCACTTATCTCCAGCTGGGTTGGGGGTTTCTAACAAAGAAGAGAGGGGAAAAAAAACCAAACACAACAAATTAGCACAAAATTGAGAGAGTGAGAGAGAGAGAGAGAGAGAGGGCGGGCAGAGGGGTTTGTGCTCTGCTTTAGGTACACCTCCACCGGAGCATGATGAGGGAGGAGGGGTGTGTCACAGGCATTTTTTGGAGATGTTCAGGGTCTGGCTATCCAGGGAAGCTGCTCCAAGGGAGTTGAGCTATTTACAAATGTGTGAGGCCCCACGACTCAAAAGTCAAGGGGATTTTATTTGTTATCTCAAATTTCTCCTCCATGCAAGGTTTTAATGACATCAAACCTGTGCGCATTGGGTTCATCCCCTGCCAAAGTCCTCTCTGTGTCCCTACCACGCAGCTGAGGGAAAGGGGGTCTTCTCCGAGGCCAGCCCTTGCGAGCCCCAAGCCCCCATTAGGGCTGCTGCATTTTAACCAGGCGGTCGGGGGATTGGGGTCTTTGTCCCCAGTAGAGGGTCCCAGACGATGGTGGCTCCAGCGTCAGCCCCGGCTGTGCTTGGCTCCCCAGCCCCACTCCTGGACTCGCTGCACACGTGTACCCAGAGGAATGCTCTGGGTCTGTTCCTCCTGGCAGGAAAGGGAAGAGACAAGGCTGCCCTTGCCCACGGCCACGGAAGTGGTAAAGAAACTTGGTTGGCCCCAGATGGAGCGGCCCAGGAGCTTATCACACCTGGGACCCCTGCTCGGGTGCAGGCGTCGTGGAGGCTTGCTGCAGGGACACCCTCTCCTTGCAGCAGGGCTGCCCTGGTGGAGTTGCCTCGGAGGGGGACAACAGCCCCCAAAGGCCCCGTGCACAGCTGCTTCGGGCTCAGCCCCAGTTTTCCAGCAAGCGCAATGCTCCGGGGCAGGCTGGCAAGCATCAGTCCCACGCCGGCACACGGAGCAGGGTCCAAGCGGACAAGGGGAAGGTGGGCTGGTGTTTCACACCATGTCTGCTCCTCTCAGGGTTGTTGCAGTGTTTATTCTACAGGATGAGGCCAAGGAGCATGACAGGGAATGGTATCACAAGACATGGCCCTTTTTTTTGGGGCTGAAAGGGCCACTGGAGCTGTCGAGGGAAGCCCTCGACACAGACACATGGCCACGCAGGGGCCACGGATGCTCTCCAGCAACCAACTGCAGGTCTGGGCACGTGCAAAGCCGCACGTGCGGGCACCAGCGTGCCAGCTCCCAGGCACAGGCGTAGGGCTTGCACATCCCGGTGTCCCTGCCCGCAGGTGGACACGCACAGCCCCATCCACGGCCCTGACCACGCTCAGCGGAACGTGGGCACGTGTGCGCACGCGCGCACTCTCTCTCTCCCTCGCTGGTGCCAGCCATTGAAAGGAAAAAATTTCGACTACCTCAAAGGTCCCCCTGTGCAGTGCCTTTTTTTTTTTTTTTCTTTCCTTTTCTTAATGTGTTTTGGAAACGGGCCCATTTCATTTACTTCATGTTCCCCAGCTTAGAAAACAAACAAAAAAAGGGACCTAAACCAGCCAAAAAAGGCACCCTCCCACCAAGCCATGCAACTTCTCAGCAAATGTCTCCTCAAACAAGATGCAAATGTGAAGAGGAGGAAGAAAAAGAGCCTGTTGCTGCCCAGGGCTTGGACATTGGTACTGGGGGCTGGTGGTGATACTGTGAAATTCGATTTACGATGCACCCAGCAGCACCATGCCTCCTGGGGCAAGTGCCAGGCAGAGCCCCAAGGGCATTTTCAGTGCCTGCTGGGTTTAGGCAGCACACAAATCTCCTTCGCTTTCCCGTCCCGTCCCTCCTTCCAACAGGAGCAAGTTCAGAAATACTTTCCAAATTTGACACCTCTGTAATTTATGTCAGGTACAGTACAGTAGGCTGTATATTTACCCTATATGCAGGGACAGCTCTCGCTGGCTGTAGCAACACATAACAGTGAGCCAGAGCTGCATGCAGAAATCTCTGTGTTGCTTTTCACCTGGTGGGACCTGTACAGAAAAACCTTGTAGATTTTGATGAATGTTCTAGTTTCTAAATAAAGTTAAAAGAAGAGGGAGAAGAAAAAAAAAAAACCCCAAGCCCTCACCTCATGTCATTGCTACTGGGTTTCTGCTGGCCAAGACAGCCTGGCTGGTTGGGAACAAAACCTGGTAATGGGCTACAGTGGCAAAATCACTGCTTGGAGTGGGCAGTTCAGGGCTGTGGCTGCCCTGCTCTGGCTTGGCACAGCTTCCTTGCAGAGCCTGGCATGGCCTTTAAAAAGGGCAAGTGGCCCTTGTTTTCCCTCTTCCATGTACTCCTCCAGCTACATTGCAAATGCAGGGTGGATTCAGATCATGCTGGCCCCCAGCAGCAAGGTGCTCTTCGCCTCGCCCTCTGGGGGAAGAGCTGCTGCAGCAGATTAGGAAACTCACCTGTTTTGTCAAACACCCTCTCCTCATGCTGAAGGAGGTGGCCCCCTTGCTGTCCCCATCGTCCTCTCCGTGGCAGGACCTCGCTCACTGCCTTTTTTTCCCCCCAACCAAAGCACCACCCCAGGGTGACACAGCCCCTGGCTGTGGCACAACGGGATACACGTGCCATGGCCCAGCAGTGACCCCAGAGCAGAGTGAGTCACGTCTGCAGGGACAAACCCCCATCAGGTTTGAACCTGGCTGGGGTGAAGAGGAAGAAAGCCACGGATGAGCCTGTGGGTCTCACAGCCGTGTTTGGGCACTGGGATTTCGGTTTCCAGGGCTGACCGCCAGCTCAGCTGCTTGGCATGGTGATGGAAGGCCAGGCAAGGGGACAGGGTCATGCTGCACATGCCACGTGCCATGGGACCCGGCTTCCCCCTGGCACCAAAAATTTCACAGTGGGGACAAAAGGCAAAGACTGAGCGGAGGCGCTTGTGGATCCTCTTGCCCTCTCCAGTGGGACCCAGGGCTGCCTCCTCCCGCTGTGGGACTCGTCTGCAGGGTACCAGGGTGTGAGCAAATGGTCCAGGGTCCCAGAGTAGAGGCAGTGCCCATGTTTCAGCATGAAAGTGGGGCTGGGCCCCACGGGGCAGGGCTGAGGTCGCCACACCCCGTTGCCCGGGGGTGTCCGTGCCCCAACTGCTCCTCGCACGAAGTCACCCCT
>NW_010544689.1:0-677 GCF_000687285.1 Phaethon lepturus
GGGAAAGCGGAATTTAAAATACGGTACCACTGCTGAATGTTGCTACGGTATACCGTTACATGCTAGCAATATTCAGAGTGTTCTAGAAGTACTCACGTTATATCTCGGAGAAGAAAAAGAGTCGCCACAATTTTTATGCAAACTTTAATTTCATTAGGCAATAAATAGAATAAATAAAGACTATCATAAATAAGTTGATTATTATAAATATGCTTCCATTTCTGAAAACGACAGCCGAATAAATAAACCAGTTTAGTTGCAGCTGAGTGTTCGGTGGTTTGAGAACATCTTGGTGCTACGATGCAGCTTATTTTCTAGAAATCTAGAAGTTTAACACGATAGCTTACAAGGCACTGACGACAGCTCGCTAAAACGTGGTATGTAAGAAACCCTGTGAAACACTCAGCGCTTGGTTCCTAAAAAGCCCCCAAGCACCCCCCAGGGTATTGACCCTATTTTTTTTTTCACCCAAAACATCCTTAGGTCAAATTTATACCCGAAGTGCTGGCGCGCCGGGCGCTCACAGCGAGCTCTCCGGAGAGGTCAGGTAGTTCATCACCCTGTTGATGGTGACGGCGCGGATTCGGAGGGCGTGAAGGATGCCGCAGAGCCTCATCCTCTCCTTGAAGGAGGTCAGCGCCGCGCCCGCCGGCGGCCGGCGGCCGCGCCCGCCTGCC
>NW_010544689.1:781-2787 GCF_000687285.1 Phaethon lepturus
CCCCCCCCCGAGTGAGAAATGGCAAGACTTAGGAATAAGAATGTATCCTTAGGAATGAAAAATGTGAAATATTTAGTGTCGCAATTAATAGACTTAGGATAAAATGTGAAATATTTAATGGTAGAATTAGTAGACGTAGGGTAAAATTTGAAATATTTAATGATATAATTAATAGACTTAGGAGGTGCAGCTGTACTTTCCTTGAGACAAAAATGTCCATTCCTGTACAAAGGCTCTTTCTGCCCAGGAATAAAGATGCTCTTTGAATAATAAGCCCACAGCCGGCTTTGTCTGGTGACCCCTTAGACTGGGCTCATCCACCCACGGCTAGAATCTCCAGGCTGTCAGGAGATGCTGTGTCAATACAAAGGCAATTAACTTTTTTTTTTTTTAAGTAACTTTTGTTAAACAAACAAATTTTAATATCTATTCCCTGTACTCAGTAATAATATTTATCAAAATTCACACATCCTCTTTCATATTCAGTGTAGCAGGTGTATCGTATTTCAGTTTTTGGAAGAGAAGTAGAGCGATGCCCCTGTATCCTTCTCCTCTATTTTTGAGTTCTCTGAGGAACTGGCAGAAAATTCTGTAGCCCATCTCCTCGTGAGAGCGGAGCAGTGTGAAAGAAGGAGGGTGGCTAAGGAGCCAGACATCTGAGTCCTGATGTGTTGACCACACCAGCAAGGCAAAAATATGCAGCGAGACACATAATTCATAAAAACCAAGTCCCTTCTAGGAAAAACAGTAAAAATCTTTTAAATTACCAGCCTAAAGAAAGGTCACGATTTGACTGACTACAGAACAGAGCGTGCTGGATTAAATCCTCTTGTTTAACACAGAAATGGTAGAAAGGAAGGAGACAGAAATACTTACTTTCATCATTTCATCGATAGTTGCCAGCACCGTCTGATCGTTGAAGTTTTTCAGCTCTGCCCTGTAGGCATTCAGATCCTGATAGATGCCCTGAAGGCATTTACTCTGCAAAAGCCAGAATTAGGAGGAAATGGGGGAATCTGTTAAACACCTTAAACACAAGCAAAAGAGAGAGGTTGTTTCAGGAAACTTGCGATTTACCATATCAAAAGTAGATTTTTCCAGTGCCGGACAGTTTCCAGTCTGCAAATTAAAGAAGAAATGAGACATGGTGATTTTGTAGAAGTGTGAATTATACAGCTGTTCCAATTATACAGCTGTTCCATGAAAATATGATGCTGAAACTCGATATATATATTTTTTTTTTTTACCCCTGGGTCCTCAGATGTGCAAGCTTTTATTGTGTTGATTTGATTCTTTGTGATATCTTCAAGATCAACCTCTTCAAGGGTACATTCAAATCCCAGGGTGCCGAGCTCCTGTGTTAAAAAGGGAATAAAAAAGGGTCATTGACTCAGCTTCAGGGTACCATATATATATATAAAAATCAATATACACAATTACACGCCATGCACCACATCTGTCTGAGCTTAGCTGAATCCTAGGAATGAGGCTGTGTGAGGACTATGGTTAAATGCAAAAGACAGCAAGTAGACTAAGGACCGAAATGCACGTGGCAGTTGTGTTTAACAGGAATAAGGTCAGGCTTTGCAGATTTGTTTTACAAGTCGTTGCGAATCGCACTGCCTCCATTACTTTAAATTATTCTCTCAGACATTGACTCTATTGAGGATTTTATGTCGCTGTAGTTTCAAATGTACAGCATCTCTTAGAAAGTGAAAAATAGCAAATACCATCTGCATAGAGATTTATCAGCGCCCGCTGACCCACTGCAGGTGTGGAACCACACACCTATTTAGTGGTGGAGGGTTTTGTGGTCCCCTGAGATGAAGCTTGCAACAATAGCCGGGAGTTTTAGCCAAAAAAAAAAAAAAAAAAAAATCCCCTTGGCACTACTGCCTGGGGCTTTTAGTGTGGAAAGACGCCACAGCACCGAACCACCGACACCAGCAACAGCATGTGAACGCGACAGAAAGTCGGGAGCTGGTATCTCCTGAGCCAGCTCTGCA
>NW_010544690.1:0-4463 GCF_000687285.1 Phaethon lepturus
TGCACCTTGTTAACTCCTCACAGAGACTAAATAACACCCTCAGCTTAATTCCTTGCATGCTTTCAACACTGGCAATACCAACTCCTCATTTGTAACAGAGACTGAGCAAATCTGATAACTAAAATAAAAAGTAGGTAATTCACTGCTCTGATGTTGGCTCAAATTAACATTTGGTTCTCAGTGTTCATGTAATACGACAAGTGAATCACCTTCCAAACAGCACATGATATGGTAATACAGAATATCCTGGAGCTGGAAGGTACATCTTCATGACACAGCTTAGAAACTATTGGGAGAGTACAGAAGTATGTTAGTCAGCCTGTTGCTTCATGTATCCTAAGAATATCTGGGCCTTATTTAATCTCAGTTTGCAAATGACCCATCACTCTGTTCTATGCTGCTGTCTTTGCTTCTGCTCATGTATACTTATATGACACCTCAAAACATTTGTCTTATTGGGTGATCTTTTGCCTACAGCCTGGAGTTCGGCACACACCAGCTTTGGACTGAAGCACACGCATAGCATGTGCACTACTAATGGCTTGGACAAGGTTCCCCCACTAGGAGGTTCCTTCTTCCTTGTTATATTTCCTTCCTAGTTACTTATACATCTTCCCAGACAATAAAGTGATGAGCAATATAGTACTATACTGCCTTCAGCACTGACTGGGTAATGATGAAGAGCTGTAAAATTGTTACAGGACAGTATTTTGATGTACATAAATGTCTAGATATGTATCTGCTATGCAGCTCTTCCACCTCTGCTGTCTCATTTCTTTATGCATGATGTCATCCAGTAGTTGCAAATCCAGCTTTAGGCTCATTTTTCTATGAGGTCCATCACTTGCCATCATGCCCTTTCCTTTAAGGATGCCACAGATATCTTAAATGTTATATAATAGAAAATAGGTCTGGAAGAGATTGCTAAAGGCCATCCAATGTATCAACTGTCATGATCAAATATACACAAACCATTTCTGATAGATGTTTACCTTTGCTGCTCTTGAAGATTGCCAGTGCTGCAAATTCAACAATCACTCGAGGAAACCCCTCACAGGGCTGCGCTCCCTGTTTTATCAGAAAGGCCTTCCAAACCATCTGTTACATTGAACTAAACAAAGCAACATTTCTCATTCTGGTTGTAATGATCTCCCTTGTCATTCTCTGCTGAAACAGTCAGTTTTTCCTTATAGGTCATGTTTACTGATCATCTGATCTTTCTGATTTCTCTCCTCTGTATTCTCCCCAAAATGAGACCCTAGATGCCCTGGGCTCTTAATTTATTGCTATAAAATGCAATAACTGTCATAACCATTTACACAACTCTGTGGATCCTCTGTCATTGTACATTCACAGTGTTATTTTAGCCCTTCCTTCTGCTGCATCTACTCAACATAGAGAAGTTTTCCCATATCCACCTGCAAGTTACAGTTTAAGCTAAGAAATAATTTGGAAAAGAAAAAAAAGACTGAAACTGCAACCACAATTTGTCTTAATAAAGTATTCACACTTTAGGTTACTTCTATCAACCAAGAAAATAATATGAAGGTACGGAGTCTCCAAAGGAAAAAAAAATTCCAGCTGTAACTATTATACATGTTCCTGTGAAGGAAAACAATATGTAATAAATTATTCAAGCAATTATAAACTAATGAGAGTTGCTTCTCATTATGCTACCCTTATATGTGAAGGCCAAAGGCATTACATAAATATGTGCGTGTGTGCAAGTGTGTGTGTGTGCATATATTTGAATGGTTAAATAGTCAGGAAGAGCTATCTCTGTTTTCATGATCCTAAGAAAAGTTTTAAAAAATCTTATGCTGCCCGCAGTGCACATACATATCATAACATAAGGCCCATAAGGAAGCTTGATTCCTAGTCCACCTCTATCACCACAGCCAAAAACTCACTTTACTCTTTGTCTCTGCTGTCATAAAGTCATTCTTTTTCTCATAAAAATCATCTTTATTCCATATCTTGATACACTTATACTGAAATATTTTCCACTTAGCCAAGAAAGAATAGAAAAAGGTATGACAATGAAAAGTAAGTCTTATTTATGCAATAATAATCCTTCTATGCATTCATTTTTCTTTACCTCTGGCAAAGCTTCCTGACTCAAACCACCTTTGAGACCATCTCCCTTTGAAACAAAACCCCTTCTTCTTCCATTATAAATGATTCAAAAAAATTTAAACTCAGTATCGTCAAAGTGTTATTAGGCAGACATCTTTATTACAGCACCAGACACATGGGGGATATCTCCTCCTAACATGCGTGCCTTGTGTTACCAGCATCTGAATTATATAGAGTACATACATTCATATTCATTGCAATTGTTAGCATATTCATGATATTTCTGAGAAACGTTTAACATACTCAAATGTCCTTGACACATATGTTGTCAAATGAGTCAGTGGTCCTCTGGTGGTCCCTGGTGGTCATTTGTGATATCAAACCCCTTAATTTCTGCTGTCCTTCAGGTGGATTCTTGCTCTAGTGTGTTTTTGCGCATGCTCCTTTCTGTTTTGGCTTTTATTGCAATTTAGTACCAATTCTTGCCAGTTCTGTGGTTTATCCTTACATACAAGATACAGAATGCTCGACATGGTTCACTTATCTTACACAATTCCCTTACACAGGAATTTCAGATATGATTCAAAAGATACAATAGAAATTTATAACATCAAAACCCCATTTCATAAAGCATAGGAAACTAAAACATTTGTCAGAGGAAAATGGGGAGAACAGCTAGCATGATAACCTCACAGTGAGATGATTGGTGGATTTGTTAAAGAAATGCAAGACCAATGTCTCATAGAGCTTGTGATTGCTAAGAACTCTTCCCTGCTTTGGTTTCATTCCCAAGGGTACCATTGCCAGTATAATTTTGAGAGAAAGGACCCCATGTTGAGGATCAACTTGTTCCTGAGATTACCAGAACCCAAATTGAAAACCATTGCTTAGAACTAACTAAACCAATCCAATTGAGTGCCAGTACTTGTCATGTTATTTTCATACAGAAAAAGATTTGCATTGCAAGCCACCAAAACCAAGCAAGTAAAGAGCTAAAAGTCATTCATGACCCTCATCTATATTCTATTAACTTATTTCCTCTTTTATTTGCAGTTTTCTCCCTCATATATATCTCCAGGATAGTCATGATACAGCTCTCTGTATTGGTTATAAGTAACTTCATGTGTTTTGATGATGAAGCATTCTATAAGCAGCTGGCAGAAGTCTCACAATTGCTAGCCTTTGTTCTTTTGTGGGACTTCAACTTACCAGATGTCTGCTGGAAATACAACACAGCAGAGAGGAAACATTCTAGGAGGTTCCTGGAGTGTATGAACGTAACTTCCTGACACAGCTGGTAAGTGAGCCTCCCAGGGGAGGTACCCTGCTTGACCTGGTGTTTATGAACAGAGAAGGACTGGTGGGAGATATGGTGGTCAGAGGCCATTTTGGGCTTAGTGACCATGAAAAGACAGAATTTTTAATTCTTAGTGGAGTAAGGAGGGGGGATCAGCAAAACTACTACCACGGACTTCTGGAGGGCAGACTGTGGCCTGTATAGGACACTGGTTAAGAGAGTCCCTTGGGGGACAGTCCTGAAGGGCAAAAGGGCCCAGGAAGGCTGGACATTTTTCAAGAAGGAAATATTAAAGGTGCAGGAGCAGGTGGTCCCCACGTGCCATAAGACAAACTGGTGGGGAAGACGACCAGCCAGGGAGCTTTTGCTGGGACTCAGGACTAACATGAGAGTTTACCATCTTTGGAAGAAGGGGCAGGCAACTCAGGAAGAGTTCAGGGATCTCATTAGGTTATGCAGAGAGGAAATTAGAAAGGCAAAAGACCATCTCGAACACAATCTGGCCACTGTCCTAAGAGATAACAAAGAAAGTTTTTACAAATGTATTAAGAAAAAGAGAGCCAAGTAGAATCTCCACCCCTTTTTGGATGCGGGGGGCGGGGAGGAACATTGTCACTAAGGATGAGAAAAAGGCTGAGGTACTTAATGCCTTCTTTGCCTCAGTCTTTAACAGCCAGACCAGGTATCCGCAGGGTATTCAGCCCCCTGAGCTGGAAATCAGAGATGGAGAGCACAATAAACTCCCCATAATCCAGGAGAAAACAGTTAAGGACCTGCTACACCACCTGGACACTCACAAGTCTATGGGGTCAAATGGGATCCACCCGAGAGTCCTGAGGGAGCTGGCAGAGGAACTTGCCAAGACATTCTCCATCATCTATCAGCAGTCCTGGTTAAACAGGGGAGGTCCCAGATGGCTGGAGGCTTGCCAATGTGACACCCATCTACGAGACAGGGTGGAAGGAGGATCCCTGGAACTACACGCCTGTCAGCCTGACCTCCATACCAGGGAAGATTATGGAGAAGTTCATCTTGAGGGTGCTCACAACCACGGGATCAGGCCCAGCCAGCATGGGTTCATGAAAGGCAG
>NW_010544691.1:0-1171 GCF_000687285.1 Phaethon lepturus
CCCCCTTCAGGGCCGCGGTTTTGCAAGAGTGTTTTACGGGGGGGGGAAGAGAAAAAAATAATGCTCCGCTCTCCAGATCGACGTCCTGCCCGTGCATGGGAGAAGCGTATTTTTTGGGGGAGTGGTGGTGGTTATGAACCTTTCCTGGCATGGCATGTGTCGGCTGGAAAAGTGTCTCCGCAACTGCTGGAAGAGTCGGTGCCTCACCTCGCTTGGGAGGCGATTCAGCTCATCCCTCCCCGCCTCTGAAGGACATCTTAATGTGTGATGCTTAGTTTTCTTAAAGGCTTGTTTTAGCGTTATTTGGGTCTTTTGCTGCGTGGTAGCCTGTGGGGAAGAAAAAAAAACCTGATTCTTTTTGGGTTGAAAAAACGCATTACATCTCTGTTCGTTGCGTTCGAAGAAAATGTACTCTGTCAGGTAACTTTTATGAGCACGTACCTAACTTCCATCATAGCTCAGCTAGAGGGGAGGGTTTTAATTTTTGATACTGTGCCCCCAGACTTGGGACAACGTGGTTGTCTCACCTGACGTTCAACAATGCAGCACACATAGCGACCCGTGTATTGACGAAACTTTCCTTATGAGTCCACAGAAGGTGGTGAAGAGAAGATTGATGAAGGTCATCTGCCATGCTGATGGGAAAACTCCTTGCTTGAAAATAGCACCAGATTTTTCACCTTTTGCAGCTGGCAGACCACTCCACGCATTGGAGCCTGCTGACAATGGGCTTTTGTTACCTTTTGTGGCTCTTTTTCAAGCAGTCCGCTGACCCACAAAGTCCAAGACCAGTGCTTTCAGCTTGGTAGGGCACCGGGCTGGGCTGTCTCCCTTCAGTTCTTCAGTTTGCCACCAGCTGGGGTTCTGTTCTGTGCTGCGCTGTAGCATGGAGGTCCTGGCCCTGGCCCTAGATACCCTACCACAAGTAGTAGGTCATTCCTAAATTCACCTAGAACTTAGGTGATTCTCCTAAATTAGGAGGCAGCATGGGGCTACGGAAACCCCGCAGGAGCCCGTGGTGGGGTCAGTGGGTGATGGAAGTGATGGGAGCGGGTGCAGCGCGTCGGCGGCCGTGCGAGCGTGGGTAACTCGGGCTCCACCACGCTGACCGGCAGAGCTAGCTGGGACAGCCGAAGCCGCTGCTGCTGCCGCCCGGCTTCCCCCGCCCCCG
>NW_010544691.1:1202-4192 GCF_000687285.1 Phaethon lepturus
TTCCCAGAAGCTGAGGAGGACGCGTGTCCGCTCCCGTGGTGCTGCGGCTTTGTGGCCGTGGTACGCGAGGTGCACGCTGCTGCCCAGTATGCTGGGGTGGAAACTGCAGCTCGGGAGCGGGTAAATGTCCTGCTCCGCCACCCACGATGACACGTGTGACGCGGGGCTGAGGGCAGGGACCCCCACCCGCTTGGGCAGGCTCTGCCCGTGCCTCCTTGCCCCCAGGCTCTCTTGCCTGGTGGCACCAAGCCCGAGGAGGGTCTCGGCAGCCCGTCCGGCCGCGCCCCTCCAGGCGCTCTCTCTGAGCACCTCTCCAAAGTCCCGTGACTTTGGGTCCTGAGCTTCGGGGCAGAAAAAGTCTTCCCGCTGGTGCAGACGTCAAGCCTAGTAAAATGGGGTCCTGAACTCAATTTGGGAAACAGGCTCAGCTGAACAATGAAATAAATGAAAGAGCATGACAGGAATAAGTGTTCGAACAGGGTTTCCCAAGTTGAGGTGCTTTTCTGTGTACGGTGTATCTGGGAGTCGCTCAGTTAGTGTGAATGAGAGGCTCCCTTTTCTTCTCACACCGGAGGAGCGAATACCTCTGATGTTTGGGCAGGGGGTCCCTTTACGGCACCCACACCCAGAGGAGGGGGTACAGAGGGGCACAGCTCCCCACAGCCTCCCCGGCTCCCAGCTGGGCGTGCAAGGTGCTGTCCGGGGGGCTTATCATGGACCTCGTGGTGCCGAGGCGCGGGGTTTGCAGCCGGGGATGCGGGCTGGGACGGCAGCCAGGGCGGGAGGAAGGCTGGCGCTTCGCAGCATCCCACCTCCCCGAGCTCGGGGCGCTGGGATGGGCGGCTGCCGGGGGTCCCTGCCGACCTAGCGCGTCTCTTCCGGCTTTGGCTTGGTTGAAGTCAAGGGAGAAATAACCCTTTATTTTTTATTTGTAAATTCTTCTTTTTTAGGTGCTCTTTATTTTCGTGAGGAGAGCTGTACTTATTTTTGTGGGCCCTTCATGTTGCACTTTGTAATGCACCGATGTGTCCGAGAGACTCTTGAACTCATTTTCCCATCCAGCTTTGTGAATATGCTTTTTCTATAGACTCAAGAGTGTATACCACATACTTCTTTCATGCTCTGAGCTATTTCCATAATACTTTCCTTTTCTTTTTTTCTTACAAAAACAAATAAAAGTTACATCCTTCCCTGTGTTATGTTTTTTTTTCAATGTCTTTTTTGCTACTACTGTTCATTATGTCATATTTTTTTATACCGAGTGCATTTTAAATATGGCCCTTTTATTCCTTATTTGTCCTGAAAACGTCCAGTTCAAACTGGACTTTTTTGAAGTCGTAAAAGATACAAGGTTTGTCCCACAGATGTTGACAGATTCAGTTCTTAGAATTGTTTGAGATCATAATTCTCTATAAATATCTGACATCAGCAGACACTTTGAAGACTCACAGAACTCATTCTTCTGTAAATACAAAGTAGTAACTAAAACCAAAGAGAACACTAAAAAAATACATATTATAAATAAGAAGGAATGTTTATCAGTTTTTTTTTTAAGATGTTTTCTAGAAAAGGCTATAAATGCATTTCTTTATTTCAAAAACTGTTTAGAAAGAGGATTCAATATGTGCAGGAATGTAATAATACATTTTTTGGCATTTTGTGCTTTTTAAAGCCTCTGGGTACCCTGGGAGTAATTAATAGAAGATTTTTAATAAATAAAGTTTGTGTGACCATAAAAGGAATGAAACACTTGAAGGTCAAAGAACAGATTTTTCTTAAGTCGATAAAACAAATTAGTGGGTTTCAAGGCTGGTTAGTATGTTCTTCGTTTAGATTGCTGTGTATTTGTATACCGTCCTTGCATAGAATATTGTACAGAGCTTCTGGTCAGGAAGTTTTGGCTAAATTTGGTTACATTACTCTCATTTCTGTCTTGAACAACAGCAAAGGACAGATATTAAATTCACCAGATTCTGAGAACTCTGAATGAAAAAAACTATGGAAAATAATGTTATTGCAGGCTGTTTCTCTCATTTTTTGGGTCCCATTTAGTGTCATGATTCCTTTGCATTTTGAGAGAGAACATGACTGGGTAAAACAAAACAGTTGGGTTAGGCGGAGTGATGGTACTGCTCAATAACTTCATCCCGAACGTGGGAAAGGAGCAAAAGGGAAAGAAAGCCCTTTTTAAAAACAAAAACACCCCCAGCAAAAACCACAACTGCTTCCCCCACCCTGACCAAATCCAGCCATGTCTTATTTTTTAAAGCATGCAGATCTGGACTGAAAGACGCTGGTCAGTTGATCTGCTCTAAAGGACGGGGGATTGCTGAATTCAAGTCGTTTGAATGAAAAGCCGTGGTTTCAAGTTGCAGGATTTCAACCCTGGGCTGTAAAATTGAGTTGCTTTGATGGCAGGGGAGAGGATCCCCGTGGCAGCGTTGCAGTGCAGTTGTCTGCCGCTCAGATGCTTTTCCTCGCGGAGATAATTTTGCAGACGGATTCCTCCATCGCCAACCAGTTTGACCCACTTTTGACGTTGTAAACAGAGATCAGAACTGGAGCGGGAATTTTCCTTCTCATACCAGGCTTCATGCTGTGTTGGTTTGTACTTTCATTTCTGGTCAGCTGCTCGCCAGAAAGCATCACTTTGAGAGCAGCTTTGTTCCGTTCAAGGAGAATAGGGAGGGCGCATCGGGAGATGCGATGCAGCAGCCATTTGGCACCCTGTGGTCGTCCCCCTCCCCGCTCCCGTCAGGGGCTCCTGGAGGGGGCGAGAGCCGCCGCTTCAGAGCTTTGAAGCCCGGGGACGGGGAAGAGTGCTGGCTGCCTCCCTCGGCCCCCCGGCCGTCGAGCAGATCGTCCCCGGCCCTTGCGCCGGGCGCAGGATTAAACCACCCAGAAGCCGCTCTGCGGCGCGCGGGAGGCTGAGCCAAAACGCGGGCGCTTCCCCTGGCTGCTCCCGCATGGCCCAGGCGTGAGGGGAGCGG
>NW_010544691.1:4214-4594 GCF_000687285.1 Phaethon lepturus
GAGCGGTGCGGGGCTGGCCCCGGGGAAGGAAATACAGTTCCCTGTCGCTGGCTGAGACTTGGGGCGCGGCTGGAAGAAAACTCGGTTCTCCCTGTGGAGGATGGGGCGCCGGCGTCGACGTTCGTTTGGTTATTAATCGGGACAGGATCGGGACTGACGGCAGCAAAGATTAGGATCTTTTTATAAATACCTCGTGTATTAGCATGGTTCTCTTTTTAACGACGGAGGTCTTTGGCTGAATGAGGTCTCCTGAATTGTAATTTAGGAAGAAATTAACTCTTTGCGACTCCCAAGGCGAATGAATTGCTGTGGACGGGCGCGAGCGCTGCAAGAGGGTCGGAGTTGCCAAAAGGAGGGCTCAGGCTGCCGCGCGCGGGCGC
>NW_010544691.1:4640-6907 GCF_000687285.1 Phaethon lepturus
AAAGCGGGATTTACGTTCGCTTGTCTCTGGTTTCACAGGGGTGTATCGCGGCCGAGTACTTCCGTCCTGTTGCGACAAGGTGGGACCTGAGTGTGGTATTGCAGGCGTTGCAAAAGGAAGAAGAAAGGGAAGGTGTTTGGGAGCCAGAGTTCATAACAAGTGGTGATTTTTTTTATAGCCCGGTACCTTTGCAGAGGGTGCAGCGCCGGCTGTGAGCTGGCTGTGGAGCCCAGGCAGGGTTCGGGGACCATGGTGAGCATCCCACCAGCGGTGCAGAGATAACTCCTAAGGTAGCAGTTGCCAGGTGCCGGCTGCCCTCCAGCAGTCTGAATTTGGGAAATTCTTGGCAGGATGGCTCTGTCCCTGCAGCCCTGCTGAGGGTGTCGGGGCCTGCCTGGCTGAACCGAAGGACTTTCCTGCCTTCGCTCACTGAAATCCGTTGGGAAGGTATTGCAGACGCTGGTACTGCAGCAGCAGGTCATCGTGGGACTAGACTGTGGGGCAGGAAGCAAAATCTGCACTTTAATGTGCATATGCTCTCTCCCCGCCGGCAATTGTCCTTACATAGAGCCTCCCAAGGAGATTATTGTGCTTCTGGCAAGAATAATCCGCGGCGGGCAGCTGTGCCTGCCGTGGCTGCGTGCGCGGGGAGCACCGGTGTGCGTGCGGGTGCGGCGGTTCCGGGGTGGAAGCACTGCGAGGGCGAGACAAGCGCCAGGGGAAGGTTGTCCCCGGCGAAGTCGTCGGAGTTGCCTTTTTCCTGAAGACACGCTGTTCTCCTAAGCGTTACTGTGAGCTGCTTATGGGATCGTTCGGTCCCGTTACGGAGTTGTCACTGGCCACGTTGTCGTTTAGCACGTTAGTCCTATCGCCTTGTGAGGGCAGGGGTGCACGGGTGCACTGGAGGAGGATGCCCTTGCTTTTGGCATCTACGCACCGGCTCTGTAGTTCTGGTGACAGGGATGTTACCCAGAAAAACACGGCCTGCCTGCGTGCGCTGAGGACACAGAGGACTTGTATCTGTGTTTGCTGTCTTTAATCTTGAAAATCAGACACTGTTCATGAGTAAGGGTCTAGACTGAATAAATAAGGGCATGCCAGACCCTGAGAAGAGGGGCAATTAAGGAAACTGTTGGTGATTAAATTGTTTTTGTGAGAAAATACAGAAAGATAATGTAGTATTGCTGGTCTTACTCTTGTTAATGTCCTTTCCACAGTTTCTAGATCCGTTCTTTCTACACCTGTGCACAATATGGACAACAGAAAAGTCAATTCCTTAGCCCTCAGGTGCCTTACTGCTACCCAGACCATCCTCCGAACACCTTGTGCGTGTGAGGAAAAGGAAGAGCTGTGGGGAAGCCGCCAGCACGCTCCCTCTGGTTACTGCTGCGTGCTGCTGGCTGAGGGCACCACAGTATTTGGCTGAAAATGTTTAAGACTCTAATTCAAGCCTTAGAAAAACTCAAAGTCTAGCTTTAAAGTTGAAGTTTACAAATTATATTTGTATAGTGTATTTATTCATACATACACACACACACACATATGGGTACTTAAAATCTGGCTTTGAACCGCTTTGGGGAACTCAGTGCACATCTTTCTTAAATAACAATTTTAATTAGTTGTTACCCAGTGACTGTGATTTGAAGAGCTGGAACCTTAAAACATTTCAAGCATGACAGGGCTTGCAAAAATACCCTGAGCTGGCAGCACGGAAGCAGCGTCAGTCTTGCACCTTGGCTGGCTGAGCTCGACTCCCTGCTCCTCAGCCAGTGTGACACTCCCGCGCTCTCCCCAACTTCGCTGCGCAGAGCAAAGCCACCTTCTCTCCACACCTCTCGGTATGATGTGGTTGCTGCTGTCACCCACAACTGGCAGTGCAGAGTCAAGGAGGGGTGGCCGGTGTCATCTGCAAGAAGTTCCTGTTGTGCTGCTCCTCACCACGTACCTTCGGCAGCCGGTGGGCAGAGTCCCCTCTTGGCCTGTGAAATGTGGCTCAGGTCTAAGCGCATTTCGTTCAGGTCTCCATTTTCCCCCTCTGCAGCGAGCACCATTGGATGATGTTGGCAGCTTGCCCAGGAGAGGGTCTGCACTGGAGGGCTTTGGTAGTCCTACGGAGTGTTTTGACACACAGAGAGGGGGAAAAAGCGGTAAAAATCATACACCCCTTCTCCTCCCACCGGTGCAGCTATGCTGACAGAGAAGTGCTTTTGTTGGCTTCATCAATCATAGAATCTTTTAAAGGTCATCTGGTCCACCCCCCCCTGCAA
>NW_010544692.1:0-378 GCF_000687285.1 Phaethon lepturus
CCAAGACCTCGCTCGCCGGCGCTTGCCGCGTCTCGACGGGGTCTCGCACTGCCCGTGAAAGGCTGGAAACAAAAAGCTGTGTTTCCGCATCGAATTTCGAGACGTCTTAGGTCCCAGCTCGCGAGGGTCGTCACGTTTTGGATTAGCACTCAAGTCCACCCCGGAGAAGACCCCTAGACTCGAGACGGCTTGGGGAACGCAATGGCGGTGCCATGAAAAAAAAACCGAAGAGATTCTAAGTCAGATTCAAGCGCTTGCTCACGCTGCTAAAAAAGGACGCAACGAGATCAGCGAGGTTCGTTCGCGGCCGTAACCTGAAGCCAGGGTTGTATAAAGCCGACGCTTGTCAAGCCCAAGCGTGACGTTAAGGAGGCGACG
>NW_010544692.1:393-1973 GCF_000687285.1 Phaethon lepturus
GGCCCCGACAGCTACGCTGGCTGCTCCGCAGGTAGAGATCACCGTCCCCCAGCGCTCCGCCGCTGAGCCAAGGACCCCAGAAAGCGTCGTACGAGCGCGGCGGTTTTGCCGTCCTGCAAGGAAGAATCGAGCCAGTACCGTAAGCGCTCAGGGCGAACTTCACAGCTGGCCTTGGCAGAGAAAGGAAGCGTCTAACGCAACCGCTTCCCGCTCGCCAAGCGTACACCGGGGTTTTTAAAAGCGCTCCCCATCGGGCACCGCTGAGAGCCCGTGTTCTCCGCGCCGCCGGCACTCGACCGGCGCTGCCGCTAAGAGGAAGGGAAGGGGCGAGACGGACGCCGTCGCCTGGGCAGGGCCCACAAAAACGGGCAGCGCTACTTCAGAAGGGAGAACGACCAAGCCAGACCCGTCGTGAGCCTGCCGGAAGGCAGCGCCTATGCGGGCGACGGTCGGCAAACCAACAACGCCGAGAAGCTGCCAGCATTTCCAGCGGCAAGAAAACACCCGAAAAATCAAAACGAACGAGAGTTTTATCCCAGCTAAGCTACAGCCCGCAAAAGTTTTCTATTTCTGAGCAGAGAGAAGCACTTAAGCGTCGCTTTGATCCTTTATACTGCCATCTTAGTGGGGTCTCAAGTCTTAGCGACGGTCGGCAAACCAACAACGCCGAGAAGCTGCCAGCATTTCCAGCGGCAAGAAAACACCCGAAAAATCAAAACGAACGAGAGTTTTATCCCAGCTAAGCTACAGCCCGCAAAAGTTTTCTATTTCTGAGCAGAGAGAAGCACTTAAGCGTCGCTTTGATCCTTTATACTGCCATCTTAGTGGGGTCTCAAGTCTTAGAAGAGATTCACCTTGAGAATTCGGTAAGGTCAGAATGTTGCTAACGCTCAAGTTCTCAAACCACAGAAGATCGTACTCAATTAAAACCAAACCGCAGGGTAAAAATAGCACGCCGGCCCAACCCTACGAAGGGACATCATTGATTTAAAATAACCAGGCGTGCAGGCCACCAAAAGTTCCTGGCGCAGCATAGCCGAGTGTTCCAGCTACAACAAGAAAGCCACCGACCGCGTCCGGCGGGCGAGGACGTGGTTAGAGCTGGGCACCCATTACGAGAACCACCGCTGCTCCTCCTGCATTTTTATCGCTCGCTACAACATACTCGGAGCGGGCGAGCTGCAATGACCTCAAAGGCAGGTTTTCCAAGGGTCCCGCGCAGCCCCGCACGGCACGCTCCGCGGGGCTCCCCAACATCCCCCTCCGTCGCCGCAGCAGGACGTAAGGCGAGAAGGCGCACGAGAGCGCAGGAGACAACACGCCGGACGGGTACCGAGCACGGGAAAAAAAAGAGATAACTGTTACTACGGCAAAAAAAGAAAAAAGGCTGCGTGAAACCGGGTGGATCCCGGTCGCGTGCAGGCAAGGCTCCTTCCGCGCTTACCAGGTAAAAACCGGAATACCTAAATTCAGCCCACGGCTCAACCACAAACACCGCCTCACCTCGGAGCGGCGCGGGCCAGCCACCGTGCGCCGACACGCGCCCCAGCCGGCAAGCTGCCCCGTGTTTCTGTTGCCAG
>NW_010544692.1:2134-2363 GCF_000687285.1 Phaethon lepturus
AGCGGAGCCCCCCCCGTTAACCACAACAGCGGCTGCTAGCTGCAGCATGCAATTAAATCTCCGGGAAAGAGACTGATTTATGAAACTTAAACAAGTACATACCACTCGTAATTACAGCATTCCACCTAGGGTCTCTCCTCCGTTGCGGGTTTCCAAAGAGAGCTTCTTTATTTAGCGCCAGTGGGTTTGCACCGCCGGAGAACAGCACGCAATGGTCCCCGGAGAAACA
>NW_010544693.1:0-6536 GCF_000687285.1 Phaethon lepturus
GAGGTAAGGTATTTATGTTAACACAGTAAAATATATTTATGATTCTATTAATAATAGTTTAGATATATTTTAGGTTTATATGTCAAAGCACCCCTTGAAAACTTGTTTTTGGTTTACGTCAGAGGATGTGAACCTGTGTAATTTCTAGAGAACAACTTTTTTCCCATTTTGAGCAACCTTTTTTTTTTTTTTTTAACTGACTTCTTGCCTCATTCTTAGTTTAAAGCGCTCGCGACTCCAGCCCGGCACCCCGGCGCGTGCGGTTCCCCGGTGGATTTAGTGCTGTGTTTGTGTTGTAAATGCTGCCACCTCCATTTCCTTCCCTCTCCAGTAAAAAAAAATAAAAAAAAGTTAGCAATAAGGAAGGCAAGAACGCCGTGAAGTTTGGCCATAAAATCCCTGTTATTGTTTATAGCCGTGGCCTTGAGCTGAAATGCCGCGGGAAAACGAGAGTAATAGCGAGTCACAAATATTAGATCACCCTGAGGGGAGTCCGTGGCAGAGAGCTCTCCCGTCGGGGACAGGCAGCCGTGCATCTGCTCTATCCGCCAGAGTTACTTTTTAAGAAATCAGGCTTTACAAACCACTGCACCCCTCCGCAGCTCAGGCGGGATTTAACGTGCTCCTCCTTGCCGTTTCCCAACACACCTTTTGCTTCCCCGGCGTGACGCGCTCGCTGCGGGTCGTAATTCCGTGGGAGCGGGGCTGTTTTTTAATAGCTTTATAGTTCTCCTTAGTTATTCACCCATTGAACGTGATGTAGGTCACACCTTGGCCCCGCAGAACTGAGTAACGTAGAGAGGACGTTGCCGTTAATTAAACCAGTCTGCGGCGTCTCTCGCTGAATCCCGAGTTTCGCGGTCCGTGGTTTCTGTCGAGGCTCCGCAAGCAAAAGGGATTAAATGCCGTCTCCTGGTGCGGAACCCGCCAGCAGCCCCGGGCACCGCAGGTGAGGAGCTGAGCTGTGCGGCAACGCTTAGCCATGGCTTTTTTTCATACTGTCTGCGTTGCCTGCTCGGCTGACAAGCGGCGTGCTACGGCTCGGCAGGGCAGGGCAGCAAGGCTCAGCTTTGTCGGCATAATTCCAGCTATTTCAGACCATTTTGGGGCGGCCTCATGGCTCCCACAGGCGTAACATGTCGCTGGGTTGTCTGCACGCTCCCTGAGGGTCTTGGTCCCCAGCTGGCGTGGAGGGTCCCCGCCGAAGCCACGGCACCTTCCACAGCGGGTAGCAAATAGGAGAGGTCCAGGTAATCTCTGTGCTCCTCTTAAAACGCTCTCTGGCACAAACAAGCGATGCCCCATCTGCTTTAAAAAAGGCAAATGTAAAGAATTCCTGCAAAGGCATTTTCTGTCGAATCTGAGCAGCTCTGTTTGCCCAGGGTCAGTGATGGCTTGTGCTTGGTCACTCGATGGATGGTGCCACCTCCATAAAACTCATCTTGTCTCCGATATCAATACCATTCTTAATGCCTAAAACGTAACTCTTCTTCGCCATATAGCCCACGTGTAGCGTGACCTGCCCTGCTAGACACTAATTAAGACTACCTGCGTAGCAATTTGGCGATGTACCGTTGATGGACATCTATTTAGTAAAGAGCTCAACTGCTTTATTAATATTAATGAAGGATGGTAGACTTTGTTTGCCCTTTTTACAGAGGTCATGCTCAAATCATTGCATTATCAGACTTAATTACAACAAGTTAATTTGTTGCTTGCCTGCCTCGCAGATGTTTGGGAAAACACATTTTGTACTTCATATATCATGCATCTATGGTATCGCTCTTTATGCTATAGTAATACAGTCATTATAGCTGGCCAAGGATGATGGCGATAGGGATTGCTGATGAGTTGTTGTTCAGTGCCAGCCAAACCCGTTAATGACGGTGGTGTGCTTTGTACGATGCCATCCTTGTCCCCAGCTGTATGTCATGTCTGCCTTTGCTTCTAGAAAAATACAAATAATAATAACAACAACAACAATAAATAACGGGTAGCACCACTGCACAGGATGTGCTGCTTACCGGTGCCGTGGCGTTGTGTGTGTCCTTTAGTGTTCCCTGCCATTGCCAAAAGAGCTTTTGGCCGTTTCTTGAACCCGGCCAGCCAAATTGCTGCCCGTTTCCCTTCTGCTGAGTGAGGTGACTGTGCAGCATCCCGCATTTTTTCCCCGTTTTCTTGTCCCTTCTGGGTCCCTGGCTAAAAGCACGTGGCACACCATGGAAAAGCCCGAGTCCAAGTCATCTCGGGAGCAGTAGAGCCTGACGATATGTTTCTTAGTGTAAGCTGAGTGATTGTTTCATAAAACCAATTTCCTCCCAAAGCAGCAGTGCCTGGGTGGGAGCAAAGCTCCCAGGAAATCGCCTCCCCGCGGGGGATCGCACTGTTCCTAGTGCCTCCGGAGCCCCGTTCCCAGCACAACCACCCGCTCAGGAGGACTGTAAAAGTTTGTTTTTTGCTACTGTGGTGGGGGGAAGATGCGCATTTCTTCCGGGCTGGGGAGATGCTGCAGCTGGTGCCCTGCGGCTGGTGGCCACCGGCCGGCTCGGAGCCTCCCTGCCGAGGGGAAGGAGGCAACCCCATCTCCGGAGCCGGCGGATGGAGCAGCCATCTCGGGCAAACCGGAGCGAAAATCCAGCCCTGCCGCGAAGGAGCCGGCAAAAGCGTGGGAGGGCGAAATGAATGCAAAGCCTCCCTGACCGGCGTGCTGCTCCGCCAGCGGCTGTCAGAGAAGCGACTTGCGGATACAGAGAGCTCAGGCTTATAAAAGGCTGATAATTCACATTTATAGTCGCTGCACATTCAGTATTTGCAAGCCCAAAAGGATCTTTACAGTCAATTAATGGGTAATAAAGGGCAGATGTGTTGCTGCGGGCGCAGCGCTGTGCCTTGGAGGGGGTTTTCCCCAGGCTGTAGGAGATACCAGGTAGGCAGGCGTGCGGAGAGCCAAGCAAACAGCGGCGACTGGCTGCTTTTTTCTTTGTTTTCCTGTGTTTTGGCAAGAGGTCCCCTGCTTCTTGTAAGTATTCCCGGGAGATGGAGTGAGTGCAGCAGTCAGATAAGTCAGCATGAGCAGAATCACATTTTGCGGGGGTTTTTAGTAGGCTGTGGCTCATTATAATTATCCAGAGGACCCAGCCAAACTGTTTCAACACCCTGTGAGCTGGGTATAGCCGAGAGGATTGCTGGAAAGGACACGTGTAAAGCGTCGCAATCTGCTTGGGGAATAGCTCTGCCTTCGCTCCAGGACGCCTGCGCGCTCCCGCACGCCGCAGCGTCTGCGCTCGCCCGCGGCTGGGCTGCAGTCCCTGGAGTTTGACGTCCGGGTGCTCCCAAGTCCTGGCCACCCCCTGCGCCCCGATACCGCTTCTTTAACCGCTAGCGCGTACGTGCACGTGTGCTTCCTTCCGTCCCACGGCGTTTGGCCCCGCTTGCTGGGCTTGGTTCTCTTGGCTGGCATGGGAGAGAAGTCAAAAAATGAGCTGTGAAGTCAAAAAAATGAAGACCTAAGTAGTGATAACGGGCGATTTCGGAAGTGACTTGTTTTCGTAAATGGAAACGTGGATTTTGGAAAGGAATTTTATGGGCTTTATAAATCTCATTTAAAAGTAAATTTGGAAAATGCTTTCAAATAGTTACGGAGAGGCATTTACTGATAATCATGTTAGAAAGTGAAAAAGTGGTAATCGTAAGAAATCTGTTGTGGAGCTTTACTGGGCTCTGGGGAGGGTGTGGGGAGGAGGTGGAAAGAGAGCCTTTTTCTGTGGCCTGATTTGGAAACCACAAAGTAGTTAGCAAGGTGGTTACAAAAATAAAGGAAAAGAGTTTGGCGTGCTGTGAAAGCTCTTATCGTCTCCCGTCCTCAAAAAGCAGAGAAAGAGCGAGAGCAGAAAGGTTGTAGGCTTCACTAGGTCCTCATTATCCCTTGATTATGCTCACAGCAGGGAATGAAGTTTTCAAAAGTACAGTTTCTGTAGTAAATCCAGAAAACTGGCTCAGTAGTTCGATAGTCCCATTTATATGCCCAGCAAAGTAGCGGTGGGGCCAGACTCAGTACTCCAGAGATGTGCGGTGCCTGAAAAAACAGATTGTACCGAAAAGCTGCTCCAACTTATGCCATGGGATGTGCTGTAGGAAAGATTTTTCACCTTCCTTTCCTTCCCTGCCCCAGGCAGGAAACCTGTTCAGTTCAGGCAGTGTCTCTAATCCTGCATGTTTATTTAGACTGGGACATAAAAGTCCTCATGATACCTGGTTTTCTTTTCTTTTTTTTTTTTTTCTTTTCCCCCCTCCTTTCTTTGGCTTTACGGAATTGCAAGAGCTACTTAGGATAAAACCCAGCATGACTGCCAGGGGACTAATTACCGAACTCCTCATCTCTTTCTCCAGGTAGAATCACAGAATCATTAAGGTTGGAAAAAAACCTCTGAGATCGTCGAGTCCAGCTGTTAACCCCACACCACCAAGCCCACGAAACCATGACCCGCAGTGCCACGTCCACACGTTTTTTTCTTTGGGAATAAGAGCCTGAGGAACGCAGGAGGAGGGAGACATCCCGCGTAAGCTCATATCCATAATCTGTAAAACGGATGTTTTATGGCTTTGCTTGTCTTAGCAGATTAGTGCATTTTGGTCTGTTCTGTGTGGTTCAGCTCCTCCAAAATGCTCGGTATCCGCAGCAATGTGGATTTTGGAAGAAACTGGGGAGATGAGCAATTTGCTGCCTATGGGCTGCATTTTCTGGCTGAGGGTGTTATCGATTTCCCCGCGTGACAGAGCAAAGAAGCTCTTACGGCTGGAGCTGCAGGATTTCTTGCCTCATGGTCTTTATTTCAACTTCTCGGGCAAAAGGCAGTTGAGACCCAGCCATTCTCTCCCGTCCTTTTCAAAGATCAGCTGTTCAAATGCATTAAAGGTGATTCTTTGTATTAAAAAGGAGAATATAAAAAGCAACTGGTTTATATTAATATATGATTCCCCAGACTGCTCGCGGAACGCGGCACACCATGAGATGCGCGCTTGCATCCTCTGTGCTCACAGGAGCCACATCCTTCTGCCTGACACCGCTAAGAAATCTCTCATAAAAATAAGCGGCGTATCGCATATTTCTTACGGTAGGAATTGTATGCAGTGGTGTCTTGGGCTCTGCACAGGCTGTACTGCTAACTCTGGGAGCGCTGGGTACTGTTTTCCTACTACATTTATTTCTTGCTTTGTTAGGCAACATAATTCCATATGATTCTTGTGGCAGAAATGAGATAATATCAATTTTGTCAGCATCAATTTTCAGTATGAATGGAAACAGTGCTCTCTACAGGGTTCATAATGAGGTTGGTTTTATTTACATTTGGTGAAGATCGATACAAACTGAAAAAATCTCTTGGCACATTTTTCACGGAGTTAAATAAATACATTAAGTAGACACGTAAATGCAATAAACACATACAAATACAGTTAACACACTGAATAAATGCATCTGGTCTCTGTACATTGACTCCCTCTGATGTCCAAGGAGTGTAGTCAGCTACTCAAGGAGTATTGATGCAAACACTTACACCAAGTGGTGCAGCCGCGCTCCGGCTGTCAGCACATCCCCGAGCGCCCTTTGGGAGGGAGGCTGTTACGAGGGGCTTTTGGTTTCTTTGGTTGCTGGATTATCCCAGAGGTATTACAGTCCTTGGCTATTAGTAGGCAAAGCATCAAGCACTCTCTCATGTATTTAAGAACCTGCATTATTCTTAAGTAGCAGTGAAGGCCTTAAGTAGCAGTGAAGGCTGTGTGCAGGACAAAATTCAATATTATTAACCAGCTGTTCAGGAAATACAAGTAATATTTAGTTTTTTTTCCCCCCTGTACATAGAAAATTTTAGGACCTGATTAGCGTCATTCACCGGCACGTTTGCAGAGCACTTCTCTCCAGACATGACCAGGAACGAGTTAGGGTTGCTTTTTCAAGGACGCGCTTGGCGGTGGCAGCTCTGCTCGCGCTGTCTGGGGACAGTGACCCGGCCGGCTCTGGGCTTGCCCCGAGGCTGTGCAGCTGGAAATGGTAGGTAGCCCTGCTGGGCTTCCTCCCAAAAATACGATTCGGAGTAAAGTCCTACAAGAAAAGTTCAGAGCAATGAGTGGCAAAAGCCCTGTGGGTGTCTCCGAGCGAGATCCCTGTCGCACGGGAGGGGAAAGGGAGCACTGACATCCCTACCCCAGGGTACTTTGAAGTCTTCGGGACGGTGAGCGTAGAAGGAATTCTGATACCCGGGCGGGGGCGTGTTGGCAGGATTTGTGCCCCGGCCTCGGGAGGGCTGCTGGAGGGCGAGGGAGGGTGCTGTGCTCTGCTCCGCAGCCTCCGGAGAGCGTGGGCTGGGGGACACGCTGCGGGAGCGCAGTGGATTGGGACGTTGCCGGGTGAAGTCCCCAAGACTTGAGCAAAGCTGTCGTCAGCACAGGACAGAAATACCCGGCTACAAAAACGCAGGTAGTGGTCCTGTGTTTTGTGTTGTGCGGCTTCACGGCCGGAGCCGGAGCTCGGCACGACG
>NW_010544694.1:0-1975 GCF_000687285.1 Phaethon lepturus
GCGGCCATGGCCTTCGGCTCTCTCATGGCGCGAGCTCAGCCCCAGGAAGGGAGGGAGGTTTGCATCTGCCGCGCTGGGGAGGCCGCGCGCAGGTCCGGGAGAAAGCAAGGAGGGAGAGGGGCACAGGCAGCCGAAGCCCGAGCCCGTACCTCAGCATCACGTCCGATTCTCTGACTATCTGGGCTATGTCACCCTTCTGGATCCTCTGCTGCGACAGCAGCTCATGGGCTCTGGTCCACCTAGGGAAAGGCAGCAGCGTGAGCTTCCCGGGCAGCGACCTTACGGCAGTCAGGAAAATAACAACTAAAACTTCCCGGTATTGCTGCCAAGCCTAGAAAAGTTCAAGCCTTGTGTCTTGTAGTCCTCGGGGCAAGAAGTTGCCAGGACAAGGCCGAGCTCGTCATATACAGGCACTCACCACTCCACCATGAGGGGAGACTTCTCTTCCAGGGTCCGGTTGGGATCGATTTCAATGGGATAGTAATAGTGCAGCAGATCTTTCAGCTGGAGTGTTGCACAGATAGAAAAAGAACAGAGTGAACATCACATCTAGAGACCGTAAATAAGAAAAAAACCCCTTTCTAGATTCCCCCAAAGCATCACGCTGCCTAATGAAAAACAGCCAAAACCATTTCACTAAGCAACCTCACCCTGAGCAAACCTGGGGATCTTGGAAGGAAGCGTTAACCCTCCGCAGCCTGGCTGACTCTCACCTTGCTTCAAGTACTGCAGGTACAGATGCACACCCACACACCCTTCCTCCCCTTACCAGACCGAAAATGCCACAGCTGAGCATGCACATTAAATTTCCCTTTTTAACTTCTCCTTCCACTACCGTTGGCTGAAATGCAGCCTGGACACGTGCCCCAGTCTCTGTCCCGGCAGCAAGGCACAGCTTTTGCCCCGTCACGCGAGCCAGTACAACCTCCTGATGGTGGGTGACAGGGACGAAAAACACAGAGCCAAGAAGCAGTGCCTTACGAAACAGCACCTACCTTCTTCTTGCTGTCCTCACTGATAACACGACTGTTATCGAGGATATCTGTAAAGACAACAAAATGCCAGTGTTGTAGCCCAGAAACATAAAAAGTCTTTCTACAAGGCAGCTATCCTGCGTCCCCAGCGCCAGGTCTCTCCAAGGACGAGCCGTGTGTGGCATATTGACCCCAGCACAGGCTCACCGCAGGCTCTCAACGCGGCGGCTCCCGCTGCGAACCCGCAGCACGCGCTGATCGCAGGGCATTGCTCAGCTGGGGGAGAGCAGCCTCAACGCTAGCAAGCCGCAGGATGCAAATGTTAGAAGGAGAAGCAGCAGAGACCAGGAGACAGCTTCTGCAGCGGGCTGGGGGCTGCCCGGGGGTCAGCAGCCGCAGCTGCAAGCGGCCGAGGCCCGGAGCTGCACCGAGAGCAAAGACGACGGAGCGGGCAGGCTTGGCAAGGGAGGGAGGTGGAGGATAACAGGAGCCACAGAGACTGAGAACACAAACACGGCAAGCAAACAGAATTAGCAACAGTAAAAACAATGGCTTCGACTCACTGTGCGAAGTGGGGCAGCGTCTGCCGTTGCACCCAAACCTGCTCAGCGTCATGTCGAAGTCAGAAATTACCTGGAAGGCGAGAGAAGAGCAAAACCGTGTGGGACCCCGCACACTCTACCTTTGGCATAGCCAGCCAAGGGTGCTGCCACCTGCGAGGCTGCAAATCCGGCGCTGGCTCGTCTCATGCGAGAGCACAGGCTCGCAGCGGGGCACAGCGGCAAGAAACGTCAACGCTCCTGCCAGCCACGAAGCAGATGTCCTCATCCGAGACAGCCAGCACCCCTCCCACCCCAGCACTCTTATCAGCACCAAAAAGCTTAATCCTGCTGACTTATTGCCGTGGGTGGAGTGGGCAGTGTTTGGGGATTGGCTCATATTTATAGCTTGCATAACAGGGTAGAAAAAGGCCCATCCAGGGAGAGCCACCAGCCCGGGCC
>NW_010544695.1:0-496 GCF_000687285.1 Phaethon lepturus
CCGGAGATCTTCCAGAAGCTGCAGATTGCCGAGGCACAGAGTGCGCGGAAGTATGTGGGCTCGGACACAGGGTGTCTGCAGGGAAGCACCCCGGGCCGTGTCACCGTGCCCTGCGGTGGGTGCTGAGCGCTGGTTCCTGGCAGGGAGCTGACACCGCTGGAGGAGGCGTCTCTGCAGAACCAGAAGCTGAAGGCTGAAAAAAGGGCCCGGCGGAACCCCAGCCAGGCGCTGCAGAACGCCTCCCTGGCAAGTGGGCAGCCCTGCCGGGTGGGAGGCCAGGGAGGGAGGGGAGAGGGTTCCTGCGGTGCCTGGGGGACCCCCTGCTCCATGCCTGCCACACTGTGGGCTTTGGGTGGGTGTCCCCAACATGCTGCCTGCTTCACAGACGCTGTCCCTGCAGCGGCAGATGATGGAGAACCTGGTGATTGCCAAGGCCCGGGAGGAGACTGTATCCTTCCCGGTGGGAGAGAGGTCTGAGCGCTGGCGCGGCGGCCGT
>NW_010544696.1:0-265 GCF_000687285.1 Phaethon lepturus
TTGTCTCGCCCCGGCCTGTGGTGGGTTGGGGGGCTCTGTGGGTGCTGCACCTCGCTGCAGGCTGCATCGGAACCAAAAGGTCCCTGACACCTTTCCTGGGGACTCCTGGGCTTCTGGGTGGCTCAGCAGTCACCACTTCTCAGACGCTGAAAGCTTACTGTCCTGAAGCACGTGATTTAGAGCTGGGCTATAAAACATGGCCTAATTAGCCGAGGAGCAGGACACACTGGGATGGAGGGGTGCTGCCTGCCTGCCCGTGCTGGCA
>NW_010544696.1:445-818 GCF_000687285.1 Phaethon lepturus
AGAATAACTCCTACCCAGCAGATACTTGCTGCAACTGAAAGCAGTCCCGAGCTATCGCTGAAACCCGGTCTAGGCTGAGCCCCAGACAGATGTGCGCGGCTCTCGTGTATCAGTGGTAAATGCCTTCCTGTTTAAAAGCTCTCAAAATCACAGGGGTAGCTTGTTTTGACATTTGATTAGCCGCAGAGAAAAAAACCTTGGTGCTGACCGCTCCGGCCTCGCGATAGGGGCGTATCGGGCGGGGGGTGGGCACGGCTCCAGGGGCGATAAGTGGGCTGCCGGAGAGCCCGGGCCGGGGGAGGAGGTGGTGAGTGAAGGCAGCTGAAAACGGTTTCTTCTGCTCGCTCTGACTCATAAATTTCATTAATACGCG
>NW_010544697.1:0-599 GCF_000687285.1 Phaethon lepturus
GCGGACGCCCCCTCCGCTCCCCGACGTCCTTTGGAATGTCTACTGGAAGGGAATCGCTCCTTCCTCCGATAGTCCTCCAACAATATGAACTGCCCTCGGATTCGGATCACACGCGCAAACACCTCACGCCGAAGTAAAAATCTCGTTAGGAACAAGAACCAATCCTTTCGGGTTTTTAAGTCAGGGGTTAATGCGGACAGGAGCGGCTAACCTTGAAAAACCTGACGGCAAGGTGTCGGGAAAAAAGAGGGAATAGGGAGCAAAGAGTTTGGATGAAGCCGCTGGAGGAGCAGAGCGGAAACTGTCAAACCGCCCACGCGACAACGGGAGGAATCGGTAGGAATTGGCCTTTTTGCGCGGCGGATGAACGCGCGCCGCAGCGTTTCACTCGCTCCGTCCCCGGAGCAGCCTCCGATGCGCAAACCGGAAGGTTCAGTCTCAGGCGGGAGGATGTCACACGCTGCTCTCGTTTCTTCTCCGCTGGCGTGATCTTGGTGCCAAGCCAAGGCAAGCCAAACCAAGTCAAACCAAACCAAGCCAAGCCAAGCCAAGCCAAGCCAAGCCAAGCCAAGCCAAACCAAGTCAACCCACGCCAAGCC
>NW_010544697.1:778-1098 GCF_000687285.1 Phaethon lepturus
CAAAACCAAACCAAAACAAACCAAAGCCAACCCAAGCCAAGCCAAGCCTAGCCGTTTCTCCTCTTCCAGGCACTCGGGAGGCTTTTTTCTCCTCTGCATCCCCTCTGCCGGTCGAGGAGGCCTGATGCCACCTCGAGGGCCTTTGCACACTCAGAGCACAGGGACGAGCCGTCTCCCATGCCCGCGCTCCTGGGAGCATCAGTGCTGGAGTCTTCCCCCAAGCCCTTCCCGCAGTTTGAGCATTCTCCAGTTCTCCGTCCTCTGTGTCCCCACTGATGGACGATGAGGCTGGATTTCCTGCCGAACCTCTTCCCGCAGAC
>NW_010544698.1:0-2543 GCF_000687285.1 Phaethon lepturus
CTCCCTACCAAATTCCAAACCCGGGTATCCTACAGACTTTCGTCCGATAGGATCAAATCCTTCTCTCAGGTACCTTTATGGCCCAAACCTGTGAGGATTTTGCCACCGCGCCTTACAGGCAGGCAACCTTTAACCTTTAATATCCCTTAAAGAAAAGAATGCCTTTTCCTTCCCAGGGGTCTTGCTCAGAGCTCTTCATTCTGGGGATCGGAGGTTCTCCCCGAGAATCCCTCAGAGCCGGCTGGAGGTCCTGCAATCCCACAGATCCATTGAGATTCAGAAGCAGTGTCCCATCTGGGGTGCCAGAAACTGTTACCAAAAAGTCAGGGAAAGAACTCCTTAACGCCAATATAGTATTAAAGAGCAGGCATTCTTTATTCGGCGCCAGGTGCATGGGGGATCCTTCTGCCTAACATGCACACCAATTCGTAAGAGGCAGGCATTTTTATACACGCCATGATTCACATATTCATTATATTTCCTGGAAACAGGACGCTTATGTTGATTAGTTCCCAGAAGTAATTTACATAATTTCCCTCCTTTTCCCACATACTCCACGCTGTCTTGGGGGGGGGTCCCTCGGGTGTTCTCTGGTGGCTGTGGGCCCCAAAGGAATTGTTCTCTTTATCTCTTGTTCAGGTATCAGCAACTTTGATTGCAGCAGTTAGCATGTAGTTAGCATGTCCCCATCCTAAGCACATATTTACACATCAACAACTTCGATTGTGACAAGTGTAGTATGGGGGTTTTTTGTTTCAGGTTTTTTTCTGTCTAAAACCAGAGCCCCCTAACAAACACATATGCATTTCTTAGTATTACTATGCTGTTACAAGTGGCATTAGGGCATATTTAGGAATTCTTGGCATGCAGCTGCACAGAGGACACTTGCCTCCATGATGAAGGCATATCCCCCAGCTGGAGGGAGAGCACTCCTTTCTTCCTCTTGATATCTAACTCTTGAGTTGTTTCAAAGTGAATAATGAGAAAGCTCTTTGTTTAAGGTGGCTCATGTTCAGAAAAAAATAATCATGTTAATTGTCCTACTGCTGGAGTCTACACGTTCCTGGAGTGGCAAAAGAAAGTAGTGGCTGCTGAGTGAAAGACTGCTCTCTGAATAACACAATCACACAGCCAAATGTGTTGAAAAGAGGAAGTGATTTACCTGCTTTCTCCTCTTTGGATTCCCACATATGCAATTACATTCCATCATGCTAGGGAGGATTGTGGGGTCATTACTGACCAGGATGTGGTACCACACTTGGAATTTTCTTCAGCACCCTGCAAGAGTTAACCAAGGTTGAGATTGACATGAAAACACAGTTTACTCATGAAGGAAGGAAAGGCTTGAAAGAAGAGTCATTGCATGGGTATACCAGAGCAAGGTGGCTACAGTAGCTGTCAAATCAGTTCATACTTGATGGCCAGGAGCCATCATCTGAGCCACAGTCAGTCAGCTAGAGATGTTGGCCTAGGGTTTATCTCATGGTTGCTCCCCCAGGGTGAGCAAAGCTGGGCAGCCAAGGCACCTGCCACCTCCTCAGCAGGGCTGCAGGGGTTTCCTGTGGCTGCTCCTTCAGCCCACCAAGTGTTGGGATCAGGTGTTACACACAGCAACTCCATCTCCATTTTGGAACCAGACAGAAGCAGCAGAGGCTAGATGAGGCACTTCCACTAGTCCATCTTTCAAGCACCATAGGAAAACACCTCAAAATCTCAGGAGTTAAAGACAGAAAGACTAAATGTCTTTTTCCCCCTTAGAATAAAAAAAAAAATGCATAAGAAGGTGTTCAGACAAGAAAACAGCTTCAAACCCTACAAAAAAGCTGTATTAGACTATGTTCCTTCCTGAAACACTTAAGTTTGCCTGTCAGCTTAAGGAAGACTATTTCATTGTGATAGACAAAGATGCCACAGGATCAATGGACTTAAAACTCAAGAATGTCAGAATGAAAATAACTGCTTTAAATTAAATTAAAATTGAAAATTTTACTTTAAGGTAATTAACACTGAAACACTTCACCAAGGTATACTGGGTGTGTCTGGGATAGAGTTAATTTTCTTTGTAGAAGCCCACGTGGCACTGTGTTTTGGATTTCTGGCTAAAACACTGTTGATAACACACCAGTATTTTGGGTATGCTGAACAATGCTTGCACAGCATCAAGTCTCTCTCTTTCTCCCACTCGGCCCCAACAGGAAGTAGGCTGGGGGTGGGCATGAAGGCTGGGAAGGGACACAGCCAGGACAGCTGGCTCAAATTGAGCAAAGGGATATTCCATACCATATGATGTCACGCTCAGCAATAACAGCTGAGGGGAGCGGGTTTTGGGGGAGGTAGCCATTGCTCAGAGACTGGCTGGGCATCAATCTATTTGTGAGGGGTGGTGAGTGATTGTCTTTGCGTCACTTGTTTTATCTTTTTCTTTTCTTCCATTTTCTTCTTTACTTTACTTCTTAAACTATATTTATCTTGACCCAGAGTTTTCTTGCTTCTGCTGTTCTGGTGAGTATTTAGAGCAAAGGAGTCCAGGAAGGCTGGACATT
>NW_010544699.1:0-225 GCF_000687285.1 Phaethon lepturus
CTCCCTCCTTGCCCCTGCGCAGAACCAGGCGTTGCACACACACACCCCAGTGTCCCCGAGACTTTATTCCGGATGGGGATAGCAAGGGGCATCTCGTAAGGAAACGGCGCTGCAGCCTCAGGAGCGGCTGCGGTAGGAGAAGTTCTCTGGGAACGCTGCCCGACCAGGGCTGAGCCTGGGGAGGGGGGAGCGGCTGGGGGGGCGTGAGGCGCGCCCGCGGTCGGG
>NW_010544700.1:0-643 GCF_000687285.1 Phaethon lepturus
GAGGTGGGGGGGCGGGGTGTGAGGTTCATCCCCTGCTTTGCACCGTCCAAGCCACCCCCCTGGGGCTCTCCATCCCCGAAAGCTGCCCCAGGCCTGTGGGGTGAAGGTCATCCCCGAGGATTTGTACCCCCAAAGTTGTCTGGGGAGCCCAGCACCCCACCAAGGGTGCCCCATGTGCTGCCCCCCTCCCACCATGAGATGTTGCAGCTATTGCCACCACCAGCTCTCTAAGAGCCCCAAATTGCATGAAAACAGAGAGGAAAAACCCCACTGTGGGTGCCCACCTGCCCCACGGGGGCCTGGGATCACCCAGGGTGTGACACCCCCCTCACCCTCTCCCAGGCCCCAGAAGGGATGGGTGGGAGAGGGAGCTTTCCCACTGCCCCACTTCCACCCCACAGCCCTGTGACAGCACCCACCCTGGGCCAGGCTAGGGGGAAACAGGGACCAGGGAGCCAGAGGGGGCCCCTCAGGCTGAGGAGAGGACACCCACATCCCCCACCCATGCCTCCACACAAACCCTTACCCCAGCTATGCCAGGGGCCTGGCTCCCCTTGCCATACCTCCAATTCCCCAGGACCCTCCTCTGCCATCACCCCCAGCCTGCCCAGGGTTGGGGGGGGGGGCCAACCCTGTCTTGACA
>NW_010544700.1:674-5719 GCF_000687285.1 Phaethon lepturus
TCTGGGAGAGACTGTGCACCCCGGAAACCTGGGGCTGGGTGTGTACCTCCCGCCTGCCCTGGCCCCTCATTATGGCTCAGGTTAAAACTATGCCCGGCGTGGAGGCAGGCAATCACCCGCGTGCCAGGGCTGGGGCGGGATGCTCTGCGCAGCAGGGAGCTCCTCCAGCACCGCACCCCCTAATCCTCTGGGGTCCCCCAGGCCCAAGGTCCTCCCGTCACAGGGACAGTGGCACAGGAACAGCACTCACATCTCTTCTTTAATAAAAGGGGCAGGGGAGAGAGGGGGAAAAGGAGATATTAGACCAAGATCCAGCTGTGGACTCGTCCTACCACAGCAAGGACTGGCCAGGTCACAGTATTTATTGCCAGTAGCCCAGAGGGAACAGAGGTGGCCACTCCCCAGCAGAGCAAGGCAGGCCTGTTCCCCCTGAGGTTTTACTGCTGGTGATGGACCTTGGAGAAAGGGGCCGGGGAGACCCTGAGCAAAGGGGTCAGGCATCAGCTGAGCGGGCAGAGCTGGTGAAAGCCACGTCACAGCCACTGGCACAGGAGGATGCCAGTGCTGCCTTCACGCTGTCACAAGCGGCGATGCCAGAGTGGTCCAGCTCCCACCACGTCCCACGGAGAGCATACAGCTCTGCGCCAAGAGCCATCCGCAACCTGCCACGCTTCCCTCCACCACCTTCCCCTCGCTGGCTCCATCCCAGCCAGGATTGAGCCCAGAAACACCCACCCATAACAGGGGAGTTTCCACCCTGCATCCCTCTGCACAATGCCCCCACACAGCCCCTCCCACCAGTGACAGCCCAGGATTTTGGCTCAGTTTTAGCCACAATTTAACAACCTGCTCCTGGTCTAGAGATCCTGAAGTCCCAGGGCTGCAGGTTACTCCCCCACCATCCAGCCCACACTGACTCTGCTCCCCCCATGCTCCCAGCACTTGACACCAGTATGGAGTGGCCAGCATTCGCCAAAGCACCTTCCCCTGGCCACCCTTCTCTGGGATGAGCCCACTCCTCCTCTCATGGTGGCCCCACATCTCTCAAGAGACACTGTGCTGGTGGCCAAGAGGCTTGTTTGTGCAAGGAGAAAGGGCTGCAGCAGCACATGGCTGCTGCTCCCAGGGGAGAGGGGCTGGCATACCCCAGCCCCGTGCTCCCAGCACCAGTCCCCGTCCCTCCTGACGGACTGAGGAAGAGACCTGCCAGGCTCATGACTTCTTGGAGGCTCCCGAGCCTCCCTCCGGAGCTTTCTTGGCTAAAAGCGCCTTCTCCTCCTTCATCTTCTTCAGCTTGACCTTGCTTTTGCCAGAGGATGAGAAGGTGAGCGAGGCCTTGCTGAACTCCAGGGGGAAGACGCCCACATCCCCATCAAAACGATTCTTGGACACCTGCAGGTACCGCTTCCCTGGCCCCGTCATCAGCTTACGGTCCTGCAGGATGAGGACGTTGTCAGCCTCCTGGCTAGCCTGAGGGAAGAAAAACATCTCCAGGAGGGTGCTGGGGATGCAGCTGGAGTCACAGGGCTTGGAGGTGCTCATGGGCTGCCTGCCCAGGTCCTTCAAGCTCTGTTATGGGGCATCTCAAGCCACAGCAACTCCAGCATCTCCCCAACACCAACCCCTTGTCTTCCCCCGGGATGTCCCAAGGACCCACTGAGCAGACAGGCTTCAGCTGAAGCCACAGCAGGCCCTGGGGAAACAAGGGAGCATGGGAGGGCTGTGCACTCACAAGGCACTTTCTGCCCACCACTGCAGCGCTGTTCAGCATCACAGCAGACTGGAGCACTCAGAAGGCCCATCCCTGCACCCTCCCTGGCTCCTTCTTTAATTATCTCATACTACATCCCACTCACAGTCAATGAGCATTAATTAACTGCACCCAAATCCCCCAACAGAGCTTCTGCTGGCAATGGGTTTGTTCCCTATCTGCATCTCCCTACCAAGGCCTGGCCAAATCGGGACTCCACACATCTTCAGCAGGTGACAAGAGTCTTGGGGACATCCTGCCCCTCCCAGCACCTTTCAGGTCCCCAGCACTGACTCAGGCAGCTGCCTAATGTATCCCAGCCCCCTCCTGGGAACATGCTGTGCCGAGCGACAGGAAGGGCCACACCAGCCCAGCTCACCTTGGCAGAGCCAAAGATGGAAGCCGTCTGCAGCTCCTTCTCGTCATCCTCCTTGCGGGGATGGATGACCAGTGTGATGTGGCAGGTATTGTCTGTGGCAAACTTGCGGAAGGCACCGACGATGTAGTCTTGGGCAGCGAGCCTGTGATGACAGCGAGAACAAGGTCAGCAGCCAGTACTGCTCGTGGCGGGGAGGGCAGCAAGGTGCTGCCAGGTTCAGCCTAATAGCAGGGAGCACCTCACACTCTGTGGGGCAGCTGGGCCCATGCGAGCAAAGGGATGGAGCACAACAGGGATTGCAGGTAACCGGCTCATCCTTTCCCACCTCTTCCTCCCCAAGGCAGTGATTGCCCTTCAATGAAACAGGGGTGCCGGACAGGACTAAAGGGGACACCCTGTATGAGTCCCCAGCCCTGCTGTGACACCCAAGAGGGCCAGCTCCAGCGACAAGGGTAGCAGAGGAAGGAGGGGGCAGCATGGAGAAGGGCTACCTGTCCGCAGAGAGGTGCTCATGGCCCATCATGAACTGGAGATTGTCGACGACCACGTGGGTGATGTCATACATGTAGACAGCATGCTGCATGGTGTCAATCACTGTCCTGGGCAGGGGGGAGACCAGGATTAGCAAAGATCAGCAGAGGTGGCAATGGGGATGCTAAGCCAGGCACAGGGAGAAGCAGAGTAGGGAGGCATCAGGCTGGTGCCAATGACAGCTGGCCATTGACCACCAGGCCCTGGGCACCTTCACAGCTCCTCCACCACAGGATGGAGGCAGCCCCATCCCCACAAATCCCCCCTCCTGGTTCAGGAGGGCCCAGCTGCTGCCCACACAGCTCCTGCCCACTGTCCTGTGATCTCCCTGGCCTGTGGTAACCCTCAGGTCCTCTCTCCTCAACAAATGGCAATGCTGCCAGGTGAGCAGGGTGGGATGCATCCTGCTAGAGACAGGAGATGGTTTTGAAGCTGCCACCTAGCACAGGGACAGGTCTCCTCCCTTCATCCCCACCCCAGAAGGAGGCCGTCATTGTCCTCACGACAGCAGAGATGCAGCTGGTTGAGCCATGTGGTCCCCACGTGCCAATCCCAGGACTTGACCCTGATGTACCTCCTGCCAGCCCCAAATCCACAACACACTGTGGGAGAAGGGCCCCGGCTCCCCAGGGCCCTGCAGCACATGCCGTAAAGGGTAAATGTTGTCAGGGATGAAGGTGTGGAACCATACTTGATATTCTGCTGGCCATGGAAGGTCATGAAGTAGAGTGGGAGGTCCTCGAAGCGGTCAGCCCATTCATCGTACAGCTCCAGCTGGTCCTCCAGGCGCTGGGCAGCAAACTGCGTCAGCATGATCTTGGCCAGGCGGACATTGTTGATCTCAAAGCTGCCCCACAGCGTGCACACCCCCTGCATGCACAGGTCCAGCGCGTACTCACTGATAAAGGTTGTCTTCCCACTGCCCGTTGGGCCTGGCAAAAGGACAACGACGGGATGAATTAGCTGGGGGAGATGATCTGACCTGTCCTGAATCCACCAGTTGTTTAGAGGTGGAAACACCAAAGCAGACTAAAAGCAGCCAATCCGCAGCACTCCCTCCATACACATGCAGTGTCTCACACCAGGCTGCATGTCTGGGCACATGCGTGTTACCTCCAGCAGCCAGTGGGTCCCTGCGAGGTGCAGGGAAAGGCTGGGCACTTGGCAGGGACGCACAGAGAGAGCTCAGAGAGGAGGCAGTGGAGGGGAGCAGGGGAAAGAGACAAGAAGTCCCTGTGCATCCCAGGCAGGGAGCCCATCACCACACGGGTGTGCCCAGCTCCACTGTACCCAGGAACACACCCCAGCCTCTCGTGCACATCCACAACAGGCTCAGCTGAAGCCATGAGCACAAAGGGACCAGGAAGACTTGTGAGGTGTCACCCCCAGGAGAGTGAAGCCACCGAAAGACCCTCTGTTCCCCCTGTCCAGCAGCTGTTTGCCCATCACCTGTGAAGATGGTGAGCTCCCCTCTGCGGTGCCCTTTGAGGAGCTTGTTGAGCTCGGGGAAGCGTGCCCACTTGACACCGGCCACCTGCTCGGTGTTGACCAGCTCCCCGAACACCTCCTCGCGCAGCTGCCGGAAGGAGACAATGGATTTGTGGCTGGCAGGCAGGGCGGCACGCAGGATCTTGGTGAGGTTCAGGCCCTGGTTCAGAGCCTCCAAGGGCCGGGGCTGGAGGTCGCCAGGGCGCACCAGGGAGCAGCGCTTGAGGCTCAGCTTGCGAGCGAAGAGCTTGGCAGCTTCCCAGGAGCGCAGGTCCTCGCCCAGCCACAGCGTGATGCGCTTGAACTGCTCCAGGTATGGGAGGAGGGCAGGGGGCAGGGAGGTGGCCCCCCGCGGCAGGGCCAGGCTGGCCACACCTGTAGCTTGGTGCAGGGCCAGGGCATCCAGTTCCCACCCTGTTAAGACCAGCTCTGTGTCTCGGCGGCTGATCAGGGGCAGCCCAAAAAGATTGCGATAGGAATCGAAGCGGGGTAAAGTCTCTTCCACATAAGTTACCGCATCCCCCTTCTTCTCCACCCTCACAAGCTTCAGGCCTTTCAGGGTTGCATCGCGAGGGCTGAACCAGGGGAAGACGAGAGACTTGGCAGCCCTCAGATAACGTACCCCGAAGCGTTTCAGGGTGGTGTCCGTCACCAGGGAGATGCCAAACATGGCCTTAGTCTCGTTGGTCTCATCCTTATCCAGTAACTCCCAGAGTGGCAGCGCCCGGTCCCAGATGCAGCGGGCATCCTCACGAGTCTGTCGCGTATCTTCCTCTGGTTCCTCCGAGCTGGGGCGGGGAACGCTGTGGTGCCGCAGCTCCACGTTGGCCTGAAAGTCCTGCCAGGTACCCTCGGCCAGGGTGGCCGTGCACAGGAAGCTGCCTGTGGTCTTGTCAA
>NW_010544701.1:0-352 GCF_000687285.1 Phaethon lepturus
GCAGCCCTCTGGGGGGGCCACACACAGCCCCCCCTCCCCGGGGGCCCAGTCCCCGCTCTGCACCTTGCCTGCCTGCAACAGCCCGGTTCCCACCACTGAGCCCCAGCCCTGAGGGCTCAGCGCACCTCGTAGACATAGTCCAGGATCTCCAGGATGGTGAGGATGCTGGCGCCGATGAACAGGCCCATCTGTCCCCCGATGTCCCCTGGGGAGGAGGGGGAGATGGTCACCGGGAGCTGCTGTGCAGCCCGCTGGTAGCCCAGGGTGGGCCAGCAGGGCTGCAGGCAGTGCCAGGGCTGCCAGACAGAGGGGGACAGCATGGTCACAGGGGCAGGGGCGGCAGGATGGATGG
>NW_010544701.1:562-1323 GCF_000687285.1 Phaethon lepturus
CTGGCTCTTGCCCCATGCAGTCCCTCCCCAACCATCCCTATACCCTCCTGGGCTGGGACCCAGAGCTCCGCGCCTCGGGGTCCCAGGGGGAGGTGGGGAGAGTCACCGAGAAGCCCGGCAAGGTCGTAGGCTTTCTTCTGCTCAATGGCCTCGTAGTTGAGCGCCTCAAAGAAGATGTCCAGCACCAGGAAGTTCTCCCTGTGGGGACACCATAGTGCTCGGCAAGGAGGGCTGGTCACTGACCTTCCCACTCCCATTGCCCCCGAAACCCCACAACTTTGTCCCCCAGCCACCCAGCTCCCAGGTGCTCCCAGAACCCTGGTGAATTATTCAGGCTGGTGTGGTGGGGACATGGAAGGAGCATGTTCCAGGTCGGGAGGGACCATGAGGTGGCGTGATGTCAGCAAGAGGACACAGATGGGTTGGGGAGATGCTCTAGTCACAGCCGCCCCTGGGCAGAGGATGCTGCAGGGACCACATGTGCCAGGACCCTCTCCCAGCATGCTGCCACGAGTGGGGTGGGGGTCCCACAGGTCCCCAGTGACCACAGCCCCCTGCCCACCCCCCCGCAACACCCTGGCAGCTCACCGGATGTAGGTCTCGTTCTTGTTGTACTTGCGGGCGAGGTAGCGCGCCGAGCCCTTGTTGGGGATGCGCACCATGGAGATCTCCTTGCCGTAGCGCGTCAGGTTGCATGGCGTGGGGCAGCTGCAGCGCTCCTGGCTGTCCTCCACCGCCGTGTCTGGGGGCACACACCCATC
>NW_010544702.1:0-295 GCF_000687285.1 Phaethon lepturus
GCCTGCTTAGAACCGCCCGCCTTCCCTCAAAGCCCGAATCCCATTGGGTGGGCCTTCGCTCCGCCTCCTCACAGCGGCACCATTTATTGGCCCGGCGCCGCACAGGGCGGAACCTTCGTTTCCGCCGCTGAGGCTTTTGGACTTTGTAGTCTGGGAGGGTAGTGAGCGGTGGAGGTTTCCCAGCGGTCCTTGCGCGGGCGGGGCGACTTCCGGTAGCGGAGCTCACCGGGTGTGCAGGTGAGGTGCGGTGGGGCCTGTGGTGGCCGGGCCGGTGGCTGGTCTCCGGGGGACGGGG
>NW_010544702.1:399-2791 GCF_000687285.1 Phaethon lepturus
GGGCCCATGGCCGGAGCGGTTCCACTCCGCTAGCCGAGGTCTGCTGGCCCCGGCCTACCCCACCACGGGGCTGAGACCGACTTCCTAGTAGGGCCTCGGTGCAACTGTGGTCCGGTGAGGTGCAGGGATAACACGCCTGGAAATCATTTCGCTGTGAGACTTCTGGTAACAGCTATGTAGTTACCGGTTTGACAGCCGCAGCCGGGCTTGCTCCTCTTCAGGCGCATTGCTGTGCAACTGCAGCCTGCCTGGCACCAAGTTCCTGAAGTGCTTTTATGCCTTTTATCTAGGTCTGTTAGTATTTTGTCTTTTGGGGAGTGTAATACGTGCTTTAACATGCCTGAGAGCATCAGCCTTGTAGTATGGATAAAGAGCTCGGTGCGTTTTCAACAGGTGTGCATAGGATTGAACTCCAGGTGCTGTAGGTCCTCAGCTGGAGCTTGTTGCTGCAGGAATACTCTTTCTCTCACACACCACAATATCCCATGAAACCTGATGCAGTTCCTCTAATGTGTGTCCTCACCTCTGGTCAGTCAGCAGGCAACAGTAGTGTGAAGATGTGGTGTTCTGGCTTTGCAAACATTTGGTATTGCGACTGAGCTAGTAACAGACTATCTCTACCTACAGAAGGGTGTAACAAGGCTTCTTATTTCCTCTGGTAGATTGTTGCTGAATTTAGTGGAGATGGCAAAGTCAAGAGCAGAAGTGAAGAATGTTATCAGCTTGATGGCTCAATTGGAAACTCCAACAACCTCCACACTTGTGTTGTCTTGGGTATCTTCTGTCTTTTGGGACAGAAGGACCTGTATGGATGTTATCTGTGCCTGTGGAAGGGGATGTGAGAGAATGAATTTGGCAGAGCTGGTACAGCTTAATGTTGCTTGAGTGGTGATTAATGAGCAGTGTTGGGTTTGTTCTGTGTTGGGGACTGGTTGCATCAATCTCTTCTCAAATAGCCTCCTGATTATCTTAGTATGGCTCTTCTGCCACTCTTTTGCCTACAGTCACTTGTTCCTTAGCCTTATCTTCCAAAAGGTGTACTTAAGGTGCTTTTTGCTGTGATTTACATACTAACCTTTTCTAGTATATTTATTCTTTTCCTGCCTTCTGGCTTTCTCTTCTGCTCAGTCAGCAAACTCCCTGAATCGAGCAGAGGGTGGTGTTAGCTACCTGCTCTGAGTCCCGGCACAGTAGAGTTCTGATAATTATATTTAGTACATCAACACCTAGCTATTTAATAGTAACAGTCTCATGGGGCTGAGGGATGTCTTTAGCTAATGTCAACTTAATTGCTCTGCCCCAAAGCAAGAACAGCCTGTAAATGTTCAGGAGGTGTTTGTCTAGTTTATTCTTAGCAACCAAACCACTGCTGGTAATCTATCCCTGTACTTTTGGTCTTTTATTTTACGAGGATTTTTATGGTCTTTAACCAAAATCTTCCATGATGCAACTTAAGCCTGTTATGTCCTGTCATATTCACCATGGACACAAGGAACAGATAATTTCTGTCCTCCTCTCTGCAGCAACCATTTGTCTTTGAAGGCTGTTATCACATGTTCCCTACTGGCATCTCTACTTTAGTCCAGACAACCCTGATTTCATTTCACTCAGTCTTTTCATTTCACTTCTTAAGGCTCTGATCACTTTTATTGTTCTCCTCTGGATTCTGTTCAGCTGTGCTCTGTATTTTCCCAGGTGCATGTGCAGCTGACATCATGCTCCAGTGTAGGCTGGGGTGAAATCTCAGAGTAAATAAAGAAAAGTAAAGATGTAGGCAGTTAGGGCACAGTGCAGTTGGTAGGAATGAGGTTGAGAGTGTCTTGAATGTTCTGGAGTCAAGCATAACCTTTCTTGTCATGTCAATATTGCCCTGTTAACTGTGGGTCAACCTGCCAAAGTTGTGTTGGTAACTAGTACCTGATGTGGGGCTGATTATGACAAAGACCAAAATTCTGTGTTTTTTTATAGTTAAGGAATCCAATTAACAAGGAGGTCTGAAGAGAGAACAGTGAGTTTCACTTTCGTATGAATGTGCTTCTGCAAACTGTCCTGGATTTTATCCCCTTTAACTGTGAACATGCCTTTTTGCTTTCTAGGGGCAGCTTTAACCTGTTGTAGTGAGAAATGCTCCTACTTTTCCCCCTTATGATCCACTTAAATCCACTTATATTTCCTTGTATTTTGATTGTGTGGTGTTCAGGTCTTTCATTTGTCTTTAGCCCTGCATATTCTTGCCTGAGGGCTCTGGGTTGCCATTGTAGTCCAAATTGCTGCTGTTAGGTAAAATAGGTGCTTTTGCAGATATCTTAAAGGAATTGTTTATTATTGTTTATAATGGATGGGGCCTTTGTAGTCTTAATAAACTGAAGGGCGGGGGGGGGGGGGACAAAGG